>NC_057402.1:24179853-24299455 GCF_019320065.1 Cervus canadensis | reverse complement strand
TTCATGCTACCAACTTATGACTTACCACAGAGTTGTAAAGACACATACAAAGCTGACTGTCGCCAAGCACGTGTAAGTGGGTTCAAGCACACCATTGGGACAAGACCTCTGATACCTACTGCTTAAATTTAGTCAAGTTCCACCAGCCCCCAAACACCACTTGTCAAGATGGAGATGTACTTACACAAAGTACAAAGCAGCTGCATCAAAACCTGATGTGCTGCCCTCATACATAGAATAGAGAACATGACCGATCTGTAGCGCTGCAATTCCCTGAAGAGTGTTTGTAATTCTCTGGTCCACCTCTAGTCTTAGTAAGTATTCCCTTCTGTAAAGGACAGGACATATTATCAGCCTCTGCTCAACCTTTTGGGCTAGGAGAATGCGTACCAGCCCAATCTGTACTGTAACCACCATTGCAGTGCCCCCTGATAGCACCTCCCCAACTTCTGTTTGGATGAGCCTAACACCAAGGTGATTACATACTAACTATATCCATTCACAGTGTTAAAATGGTGACTTTGAGCCTCCAGTCTGGTAACCTGGACTAATATAACTCCTAGAAGTAAATATACTTCAAGACCCTCTGAACTCAAAGCTGCTTTTTTGCTGCAAAGAGAAACTGGAAACATCAGAAAGCAAGAGTGAGGGCTCCTCACAGACCTCTAATAGGAATCTCAGCTTTCCCTGGGGCCTTTCAGCATTACCCCTCTACCGTTTTACAGCCACTCAACAAAACAAACTCTACTATAGGGGTCAGGCCATAGCAATACTTTAGGACCTACTGCCAGCGCAAGTACAGTAGGGTGGTGGGAAGCAATTGGCTGAGGGTAAGAGGGAGCCTGTGAGAGACAGCTGAGGCAGCGTCTAGTCTGAGTCTATACAAAGGACTTTTCTTCCATCCTATAAATGTGTCAAAGGCAGAGCAGTTTCAAATGTAAGGATTAAAAAAAAACAAACAAACTCCCAAGTTCTCCCTCATCCTCTGTTCCAGTTGGAAATAAATGCAGTCTTTCTCAGAGAACAAGACAGAAATAAGAGACAAAAAAGATGTCCTGAAAAATAAATATAAATATATATGTGAGAGGCTTTTTTTCTTTTACACCCAAATACTCCTGCTAATTATTTTTGAAGAACTTGGTTATGGTTCATTTGGAAAGAACTATTCTAGGTAGCTGTTCTGAAAAGTAGTCAATAAGTCCATTTATCATTTCTTGGAGCCATCTGAGCTTTACAGCCATTCTTTCTTTCTCTTGGCCTCTACCCTTTTGCTTTCCAGGTGAATTGCGCTAAATTCGTTATGAGAGATTTTATTGTCTCATATTCCCCCTTGCTAAATACCTGACTGATTTCATTGTTTTCACGAACCTAAAAACCTAATTGACAGAGGGATGTGTGTTCCCTTCAAATTGTACATTCACCCACTGGAGGGGAGTCTGAGTGTAAATGAGCATTCCAGAGTCCCTGGGTATTGATCCTGATATTGCACAATTTTCCAATAAAGATGTGAATCACACAGACATAAGTTAGCAGAAGTATTGAAAATCTTGGGCTTTCCAGGTGGCTCAGTGATTTAAAAATTTGCCTGCCAATGCAGGAGACGCAGGAGACATGGGTTTGCCCTGGGTCAGGTAGATCACTTGGAGGAGGAAATGGCAACCCAATCCAGTATTCTTGCCTGGGAAATCCCGTGGACAGAGGAGCCTGGCAGGCTGCATTCCATGGGGTCACAAAGAGTCACAACTGAGCACACACACCCGCATGCACTGAAAATCTTATGCACTGGATAAGAGATGCAGGTGGCTTCTTTGACTTAAAAAGCCTGCAGGCAATTGTGTGCCATGTTGAGAAGAGGAAGAGATTGCCACTGAGAAAGTTTATCATTCCTTAAATGTTTATGTTTGTTTTTTCAGTTATAAAATTACCACATCCCTTTCAAGAACTCCACCAAATATCTCTATTGTCTGAAGAAACTGAGTTTTTTCTTTTACTACAGCCTTCAAGATAGTCCGGGTTTCCCTTGTAGCTCAGCTGGTAAAGAACCTACCTGCAATGCCGGAGACCAGGGTTCGACCCCTGAGTTGGGAAGATCCCCTGGAGAAGGGAAAGGTTCGATTCCTGGGCCCTTCCACTGGAGAAGGGATAAGCTACCCACTCCAGTATTCTTCGGCTTCCCTGGTGGCTCAGCTGGTAAAGAATCCGTCTGCAATGCGGGAGACCTCGGTTCAATCCCTTGGTTTGGAAGATCCCCTGAAGAAGGGAAAGGTTCCCACTCCGCTATTCTGGCATAGAAAATTCCATGGACGTCCATGGGGTCGCAGAGTCGGATACTTCTGAGCAACTTTCACATTCAAGATAGTCCATGCACAGCTTTTTAAAACACAGTTCAATAAGTCTGGGGGCTCTCTTTTGTCACAGGAGAGATGTGTGGGCTCACCAATTTCTTTAACATTTCTTTTCCCTAACTGCAGTGAAACACCATTCTGCACATTTGCAACACTCTCTCAGGAAGCATTGTTCATGACAAGAGAGAACCTAATATGGAACACACCTTGCACCTGACATTTTATAAACCTTTTCCTTCCTGCAGCAAAATCTTAAAATTTCAGAGTCAGATGAATTTATCTGCAGTGACCTTTACATTTTAATTAACTTCACTTTTGCTATCAGCAAAATGGGGAGAAACATATCTGCTGCTACCCTACAATGAAAAAAAGAATGGATAGCTTGACTTCCTCGGGAAAAAGGCATTCCAAAGAGCACACAGGTAAGTGCTGGTGGACATAGAAGAAAAGCTTCCCAAGTAACTTACAATCCAAGAGACTAAGATGAGCCAAAGTCTACAACACAAGCCCAGAGACAACTCTATTCATTTATACTCAAGGATAAGACCTCCGTCTTCCTTTCCTAATTTCCCAAGGTGCTTAGCACATTTTTATGTCCAATAAATGTGGCTATGTAACTAAATGAAGAATGAATAGTCAACTGAATTAGTGTCTTATCTTTGGTTAACAGGTATACAATATTTGTTGTTTCAAAACTGGAAATGGACAGATTGATAACTCTTGCTTTGAACTATAAAATGTCCAAATATACAAATGAAAAATGTCTTTTTGTTATCATTAGTGTAATTTTGTTATCATATCTTAATTTTATCCCATTTATCAGCTTTCTAAGATACAAAGTAAAATGGTAGAGTCTTATAGACATCTCCTGAAAAATCCAAGAGATGATCTCATCCCATATTTTACTTCTCAAATTCCTTTGGCATTCTTCTGTTCGACACCAGTCAAAACATCATCAGTATGTTTTAATGTGATTTGCTAATTTGCAGAGAGGACTGTATGAATTTTAGTCTGAATTCAATGGTCAGAGAATGTCTTAGCTGGATAAAGAGGAGTGGTTTTAATCTGTGGTAAAGCTTATCTCTACTTGATTTCTCTGAAATATTACCTGGGAAGTTAACTGTTGAGAGTCTTCTAGTGTAAATTATACTGTTATTCTTGAAATTTTTATTTTTACCCACTAAATGGACTGCCATATTTAGAGGAAAGCCATCAGAGCTGATGAGCTTATTTTACAAGTGGGTCCTTAATAAGTATCTCTCAGTGATAACCAAGACAATGATAGCAAAGATAAGCTTTGGGGGAGGGAGATGGGAGAGAGGTTCAAGAGGGAGGGGACATATGTACACCTATGGCTGATTCATGTTGATGTTTGACAGAAAACAATAAAATTCTGTAAAGCAATTATCCTTCAATTAAAAAATAAATATTTTTTAAAAAGGTTAGCTTTTAATGGATGCAGAAAACCTTTAAGCATCATGGTGTCAGATTTCTTATATTGCCACTTTCCTGAAAATTACTTTTTAATAATGCTTAAAGTTAAAATGTTCCCAGTTCTTGAATGGCTATCATCAAAAAGAACACAAATAAGAAGAGCTGACAAAGACAGAAAAAAGGGAACCCTTGTGCACTGTTACTAGGAATGTAAGTTGGTGCAACTACTATGGAAAATAGTATGGAGGCAACTCAAAAAACTAAAGAAGGAACTACAATATGACCCCACAATTCCACTCCTGGGTATATGTAAAAAAAAACACCACAAAACCAAAAAAACACTAATTTGAAAACATACAAGCACCCCAATGTTCAGAGCAGCAATATATACAGTCACCAAGATTTGGAAGCAACCTAAGTGTCCATCAACAGATGGAAGGATAAAGAAGAGGTAAGACAGATAGATAGATACACACACACACACACACACACACACACACACACACACACATATACACAGTGGAATACTACTCAGCCAGAAAAAAAGCATGAAATTTTATCATTTGCAGGAACATTAGTAGACTTGGAGGGCATTATTCTAAGTGAAATAAATCAGAGAAAGACAAATACTGCATAATATCACTTATATGTGGAATCTAAAAAATACAAAAACTAGTGAATATAACAAGAAGCAGACTCACAGATAAAGAGAACAAAGCAGTGGTCACAGTAGGGAGACAGAAGAGGGGAGGGCCCATATAGGAGTACAGGAGATAGCTAACAGAAAACATTACAAGCTAGTGCATGGTGCTACTGCAAATCCATCAGTGGTTGGTTTACTTTTAGCACCATTACCTTCTTTGTTTATACAACATTAATTTGAATAGTTTATTACATTATAATCTTAAATTTTTTTGAGAAGAAAACCAAACTACATGTGCCAGTGATGTAACAAACAGATTTTATAAACTTATTCCAATTGAGTTCAGCAAAGAAATCATTAGTAGTGCCAAGAAACTCATTTAACATTAACGTAAAAGAGACTCCTGAGCACTTGAGAAAACCTTGTTTCTAATTCCCAGCATTCTAGCCAGAAGCCATAGCCAGCCAAGTTCAGGTCAATCAAATTCACTTCAGCAACATTCACAGCCTTTCTGAGGAAGGACCCTAACTCCAGAAATTGGAGAGATGGCAAAGGGACCCTGAGGCATCTGTGTAAACAGCCAAATAACTCCAATATTTTCTTTGAGCCAAATTTTCTGGATTGTCCTCCTTCAAAACCTAAATTAACTGCAGGAATTGCCATACCTTCCCTCTGCAGACATAGGCTTTTTGAACTCTTTGGAGGCAGAGCATCTGATAAATAAACCACTGCACAATAAATTAAATTTGTATCACTGCATCTCTCTCCTAGTAGGAAAGAAGCTCTTGGTCTTATTCTTTCAAGGTTTATATTTCAAGGCAAAACTTCAGCATAATTTAGAAAGTTTCCTTTTCTATTGAGTCAATTTGCTGTTTTTGAAATATTGCACAAATAACTCACATACACTGAGTTAGATGGGTGAATCATCTATCTTTTGATGAAAAGCATAAGCTCTCTTTAGAAGGAATCATTTATTTCTTAACATCCCCAAGGCAAAAACTTCCCAAGATAAAGCTAGGACTCTTACCCTCTCTGGCTTGACAACATATTTATAAAATAAATTCCCTAAATCAAATGATCTTCAACATATGACTTTGAAAGAAGAAGGCTATTCAGAAATGTTCATTTATTCATTCAATCCTTCATTCTATAGACATTCATTGAGTGCATAGGGTTTGCAGGGCACTGAACTAGGTATTAACACTAAGGATGGGGGTGGATAAAAAGACTAAGAAGGAATCCCTGTGCATTGGGAGCTCAAAACTTTACAATGAATGAGCCAGGCACTAAATACAAGGAGAAATTAGGAGGAACCAGTATACTTCCTAAATCTGGTTGCAGACCAAGATCACTTGAAAAATTAAAATTAAATTAAAAATAAAGATTCTGGGGCCCTAACTACTGGGCCCATATCTACTGAAATCAGAGGGACCTGGAAGAACCTGACAACTAGTTTTTTTTATAAATAGCCCAGGCAATTCCAAAATTTCAGTCAGATACCAGGAATCACTAAAACTTAGAAAATATTCTAGTGGCTAGAAAAATCCCACACAGCCCCTACTACAGCCACTGAAGGTGTTTTGCTTTATGCCATGATCAAGGTCAGGGTCATCAATACCCTCACTAACAAAGCCAGGAAGCTAGACTGTGAAGAAATGGCCTGACTTGCTCAAAGAGCATTTTCAGGAGGAGATGCATTTTTGACTAGGAAGTCAAAGCTTTCTGGATGCCATGACGTCATTAGGAATTTGAATACCCATTTCAGCAGTATGCACAATGATTCACACAGAATCATAGCTCAGCAGAGCTGGGCAGAACCTCAGAGATCAGGGTTCACAAACTCAAATGATGACAGAGCTCTGGGAGTGACAAATGACAGAAGCAGGCAGGAGGTGCACAGAGTTTAAAGGGGACCTCTGCTACTGTGTTCCAGCTGGAACTTGCCATGAAGAGTGTGGGTCCTACGTGCCAGGTCCTCCAAATTTTCAAGAAAAGCCAGAAATCTGGATTTGAAAAACTAGCCATGAAAATAAAAGACTTTTCAATCAGATTTGACATGTGGGCCACCAGATATATGAGAAAATAGCCTTGTCCCATTCCTTGTGTCTTTTCATTTGGCCTACCACAGTGAGGAGAGAGAGCTGTTGTTGAATTTAGTCTTGCTTTTTTTCCCTAGGTTTGAATTTTTCAATTTTCTCTATTGGTCCAGATGTTCAAAGGCAAGTATGCTGACAGCCACAAAGCATCCACTGTGCTGCTCCACCCAGATCCCAGTTGGCCAGCCTCAGCTCCAAGCCTTCTCTTGCAGTTGCCTTCAGTTGCCTCACTCAAGTGTGTGTTCCTTCCCTGGGCATCCGGCATCCGGTGACTAGAGGATACTCATGTATGAAGCCCCAGCCCCCAGCACCAACTCAGCACGGCTCTGCAGGGACACCCCAGTTTCAGAGCTCCCATGGAATCAGCTCAAGCTTTGCTGCAGCTGCATCTCAGCTCGGCTTCTCCCTCTGCTCTGCCCTGCCTCCCCTACAGATGTGGGTTCCAGAGTGGTCCCCCGTCCACTGCCTGCGCTGTATCTCTGCCTTTGAGCCTTCTTCCCAAGAATCTGGACTGCAGCACCAAAGATCTCAAGATCTCGTGAAAATAACCTCACCTATTAAAGTCCAAATTCACGAAGTCAAATCAGAGAACAATTTTTTGCTTTGTGAAGAGGTCTTGTTTTTTTCTCGTGGTTTTATTAGTGTTGGAAAACCCATACCATAGTAGATGTCTCCTGTTTCTCCTGTCCCCACCTCTGATCTGAGCTCAGATTTGGCAGGCAGTCTAGAAGCTCAGACTCACCTAGTGCTCACAGAGCCCGCCTCAAGTGTGGGCCACGCCTCTTTCAGCCTTCAAACGCAGGGCCTTTTCTGATGTTGCAGAGGTTCACAGGGCCCTTGAAAGCAGAGTTTGCAAAGGAGGAGAACTTGACAATGAGGACTAGGAGACTACTGCTCCTGTTACCTGGCCTTCAAGCAAGTCCCCATGGCAAGGCGCTCCCCCTGCTCACCTCCACAGCCCTGAGACACCTGGCATGAGTTTCCCTCCTCCACTCCATCTCCTTGCTCCATCATCCCTCATTTGGGGATCATGTCCCAGATCAACACACCAAGTGCTCTCCATGAGGCTCTGCTTCAAGTGGGACCCAGACTAAGACCAATGCAGGCTCAATTTCTGAAATCTTAACTATAAAGAAAAGTACAAGAAGAAAATGAAAGCTCATTTTTTGAAACATCCCTCCAGTCTTATTTCTGTACATTAACAGGCTTTGGGCTTCTCAGTGGTAAAGAATCCATCTACCAGTGCAGGAGACAGGAGTTCAATCCCTGGGTCAGGAAGATACCTAGTAGAAGGAAAGGACAACCCACTCCAGTATTTCTGCCTGGAGAATCCCATGGACAGAGGAGCCTGGTGGGCTACAGTCCATGGAGTTCCCAAAGAGTCAGGCACAACTTAGCAACTAAACAACAACAACATAGTGGGCTTTAGAAACTTTAATACACCTGATCAATCTAGATATTCTGTTCTGTAACCCTGCAGGTCCCTTCAAACTGGTCTTACTTTATACACTTTGTGCTTCGTGCTCAGTCACTTTAGTCCTGACCAACTCTGTGCTACCCCACTGACTGTAGCCCCCCAGGCATCTCTGTCCATGGGATTCTCCAGGTAAGAATACTGGAATGGGTTGCCATGCCCTTCTCCAGGGGATCCTCCCAACCCAGGGATCAAACCTGTGGCATCTCCCGAGTCTTCTGCATCGCAGATGGATTCTTTACTGCTGAGCCACCCAAGAAGCCCCACTAAGTACACTGACTTCAGCAAATTAAATTCTACAATTGTTTCATTCATTCACCTATTCATTTAACAAATGACCATTTTACGTCTTATCTATGCAAGGCACAATGCTAAATATTGTAGATGTTACAAAGATACGTCCCATACCCTTAGGATGTTTTTAATATTTTTCTTTTCAATTTTTTAGGGGCATATGGATTGAACAAATTAAGGCATATTCATTTTCAAAAACCATATTAGGGTTCTTGAAATCTAATGCCATAAACTTTAATTAAATAGAGTTTTCACCCAGATGGTATATACAAGATGAATGGATTCATGGGTTCAAATCTTGGCTCTGCTACCAAGCAGAAGTGTGACTTGAGCCACATTTTTCTTATTTGTAAAATGGGGGATTAAAAAAAATAACAACTATAAGCAGTTGTGGAAAAAAAGAAAGAATCAATATAAAGAACTTGGCACAGTACCTGACACAAAGTACTCCATATATTTTCTCTGTAATAACAATTATTATTTTCATCTAACCTCGGGCCCATTATGTGTGTAGCATGGATCCAGGCACCATAGGAATTGAGCAGAACAGAGTGAATCTGAAAATACAGACACTGTCCAACACTGTTCTACCCGTCACAGTTTCACCAGTTTGGGAACCTAAAGCACCAGGAAAGTATTATGCTCATCTGGTCAGTCCCTGGAACCTCGGAGGGATTGGGCTCACCCGTCAAGGTGATGCCAGGGCACAGGCGCAGGTGGGGATTTGGCCACAACTGAATTCACCTCAACCCCTCAGAGTCCTG
Source organism: Cervus canadensis (assembly GCF_019320065.1). Taxonomy (NCBI): domain Eukaryota; kingdom Metazoa; phylum Chordata; class Mammalia; order Artiodactyla; family Cervidae; genus Cervus; species Cervus canadensis. Next base: position 24,290,405 of record NC_057402.1, on the reverse strand, counting down.
TATGTTGTGTTTACCAGTCCTACAGGGTAAATACAAACCAAATGAATGCAAAGGGGATGTAAATACCAGATTTGCTCAGCTGTCTAGGCAAATATCTTGCTGGCTGGAGATTCACACTATGTCTCAACTCCCAAGGAAGTATTAGATCAGGCAGTCACTGCCTAGGACATGCTGTCCCCACAGTAGGAGGGGCATGTTCTCAAGGAGCTACTGTCTTCTATCATGTGTGGTCCTCCTACCACCCCACATAGCCTCTTTCTTCAAGATGCTCGGTAAGTATTTGTCAACTAGTAGATTGAGTGCTTACAGAGTTCCTTGAATATTGTCCTGGTATAGAAAAAATGTATGAAGTGTGGGCAATGTCATAGTCAGTGCATCATTTTTAAAAATCTGACTTTCCAAAGATTTCCAGCTTATGCTTGTAAAGTGCTAAGAGAGAGAGCAGATGAAATTTTACCATCCTCCTCATGCTATCGTGTGTGTCAGGTAGAAGTAGAACAAGGGTGGACGTAAGCACAGAACATCTGCCCCCTGCATGCCCAAAAGACTGCAAAACCAGAGGAAAGAAAAACATGGATTGGGAAAAAATGTCTAAGACAGTGACAAGAACAGGTGAGAAATGAGATTGTTATGTCAACACTGAAATCTCTTTCCACATCTGGAGAATTCGCACCTCGTGAGTTTTGGGTGAGTATGAAGACAACTTCCCATCATAGGGTACAGATATGCTGGATACTGGCGTCTACATCCCCAGGCTGAGGAACTGGCTGCACAATCAGACAGAGCCTCATGGGCTTGAAATAGGGAATTGGTGGCATAGAAAGTAAAGGTTAACCTCATGAAGGTTCAATGTAATAGCAATAGCACTGACGCTAACTCCTCAGCATGTGGGCATTATTAAGGGATAAAACACAGCAAGGCCTTAGCCCAGTATTTAGTAAGGGTGATGACTCAGTCAATGGCAGCTATTATTAATTTTTAAAACTTTGAATTAACAATCAGCAGGGAATGTTATTGTCCTCAATATTCATTCTCCTCTTTTTCTTTAGTAACAGAATTCCCAGTTTTCAGCCAGGCACAGGCTGCAGGGTTATACCCTGCATTTCATTATTATTATTTTAGGCTCCCCAAAGCTCAATGTTCCTGTGTGACCACATTCTGGCCAATGGTGTATAAACAGAACAAACAACATCCAGGAAGTACCCTTAAAGGGAACAGGCATGCTCTAATTTGTCTGTTCCTACTAACTGGAGTACAAATGTGATGGCCCTGGTGGCTCAGATGGTAAAGAGTCTCTCTGCAATGCAGGAGACCTGGGTTCAATCCCTGCATTGGGAAGACTCCCTGGAGAAGGAAATGGCAATCCACCCCAGTATTCTTGCCTGTAAAATCCTATGGATGGAGGAGCCTGGCAGGCTACAGTCCAAATCGGACATGAATGAGCAACTAACACTGGACACTGGACTGCACTGAAAGCTTGAGCGGCTTTATTAGACCATGAGGTGGAAGCCAAGTGCTAAGTAAAGTGTAGGAACAAGATTGAAAAAAATCTCTGAGTATCATGACACACTCTCACACCCGGTACTGGTTACTTTTACTTCAGAGAGAAATAAACTTCCATGTTGTCCCAAGTCTGTGTTTTTTGGGGTTGCCATGATTCACAGCTGAATCTAATCCTAACTGATCCAGAAGGGAGCTTCTAGTTTACCATTCAATATAAGAATCCCTTACAGTATCCCTAATGTCAAATCACTCAACTTTGGTTCAAACGCTTCCAGTTATGAAAGCTTCACTACCTAACAGGGAGCCCATTTCTAATTTTTAAAGACTTTTTTTTTTTTTTTTTGGTATTATGTAGCTGATACATGAATCCATTGTCATAGAAAATACGTTAAAAGTAAATAATAAAACATTTTAAAGTATGAAACCCCCATGATTCACCCTCCCTCCACTGGATTTCCTTCCCAGAACTAACCATGGTCAACAGTCCGCTGTGTGTCTTTCTAGCCCCCAACTCAATGCAATTACACACATACCAGTAGTGTAAGAGTAGTGGGAATAAAGGAAGGATCAGCACCCAATAGTTGATTACATAGGGGAATGGCGGAAAAGAGAAGAGACAAGGGTCAAAAGCAAAGTCCAGGGGTCAAGCATGGGTGAAATTGGGTAGAAAGAGGTGGCACAGAAGGAAGAGGAGTAAGGTCGATAATAAGTCCAGTTCTGGACAGTTTCATCTGCTAAAGTTGGCTGAAGCCCCAGGCAGGCGTCAAGAGAGGCTGGAAACATTGGCCTGGAGTTGACATTGAGGAATGCAGTCTCACACAAATAGCTAGAGCATGTATGAGAATATCAAGGGCATGAGGGAGATGTGGGGATAGGAGAGGGTAAGGAGGGGTGAGGCAAGGAGAAGTGGGCCAGAGGCAGATGCAGGAGGAGCGGGGGACATTTGCCTTTACAAGAATAAGAGACAAAGCAACCAGAATAGAAAATAGGAAACTGGAAAGTAAGGGAAGATTTCCTAAAATAAGAATGTATTACTTTTTTCATTTAAAATAATGATGCAAAATGGACTTCCCTAGTAGTCCAGTGGCTGAAAGTCTGCCTGCCAACACAGAGGACACAAGTTCAATCCCTCGTCCAGGAAGATCCCACAAGTCACAGAGCAACTAAGCCCTGCACCACAACTACTAAAGTCCATGCACCCTACAGCCCGTGCTCCACAATGAGAGAAGCCACCACAATGAGAAGTCCGTGCACGGCGGCTAGACAGAACCCCCTGCTCACCGCAACTAGAGAAAGCCCAAGCACAGCAAAGACACAGCACGGCCAAAAATAAACAAAAATAAAATAATGCAAAGATTTAAGTGAGAAAGAACGGTTTCAAGCACATGAGGCAATTCAGCAGTAGGTAGGTGATTAGTAATTGTGGATGAGGTCATTGGTAAATCTTGAGAATGGCTATTCCCCTGAGCAGTGAGTGGACACAGGATTACACAGAAACGAGGGGCAGGTAAGTGGTGAAGGAGCAAAGCAGTGAGCACATCCACTGCACTGATTAGGATAGGCTGCCATCCACGCTGCCATCCAGACTAAACTCCCACATCCCAGTGGTCAACAGAATAAATATGTGATTTCTTAGTTACATGAAGCCCAATGAAGGTCAAACCCCCATCTTGAAGCTGTAGTTGTGCTTTCCTCGACACAGAGCAGATGCAGGGAGAAATGGAAGTAAAACACTAGCTCTTTTTTCCCCTCCAGCTTTATTCAGTTAAAACTGACATATAAAATTCTATATATTTAAAGTGTATAATGTGACAATTTTTAATATATATATATGAATATATCACTGCAGATGGTGATTGCTGCCATGAAATTAAAAGACGCTTACTCTTTGGAAGGAAAGTTATGACCAACCTAGATAGCACATTAAAAAGCAGAGACATTATTTTGCCAACAAAGGTCCATCTAGTCAAGGCTATGGTTTTTCCAGTGGTCATGTATGGATGTGAGACTTGGACTGTGAAGAAAGCTGAGTGCCGAAAAATTGATGCTTTTGAACTGTGGTGTTGGAGAAGACTCTTGAGAGTCCCTTGGACTGCAAGGAGATCCAACCAGTCCATCCTGAAGGAGATCAGTCCTGGGTGTTCATTGGAAGGACTGATGATGAAGCTAAAACTCCAATACCTTGGCCACCTCATGAGAAGAGTTGACTCATTGGAAAAGACCCTGATGCTGGGAGGGATTGGGGGCAGGAGGAGAAGGGGACGACAGAGGATGAGCTGGCTGGATCGCATCACCGACTCGATAGACATGAGTTTGAGTAAACTCCAGGAGTTGGTGATGGAGAGGGAAGCCTGGTGTGCTGAGATTCATGGGGTTGCAAAGAGCCAGACACGACTGAGTGACTGAACTGAACTGGACTGAACTGATACATACGTATGTGTATGTATGTACACACACACACACACACACATTGTGAAATGATTACCACAACCAGGTTAATTAACACATCTATCACCTCACACAATTAGCTTTTGTGTAATTATAGATATAGATAAAGACAGTGTCTTTATCTATTCATCTATTGGCAAGCACTTGGGTTATTTCCATGTCTTGGTTGTTATGAGTAATGCTGCAATGAACAAGGGAGGGCAGATATCCCTCTGAGATACTGATTTGTTTCCTTCAGCTACATACCCAGAAGTAGGATTTCTGGATTATATGGGACTTGTATTTTTCACTTTTTGAAGAATTTCCAAACTGTTTTCCTGAGTAGGTACACCAATTTACATTCCTTCCATCAGACACTGGCTCTTTATTACCTCAATTTGGAAGCCACCTGGTGGCTCAGACAGTAAAGAGTCTGCCTGCAGTGCAGAAGACCTGGGTTCGATCCCTGGGTCGGGAAGATCCCCTGGAGAAGGAAATGGCAACCCACTCCAGTGTTCGTGCCTGGAAAACCCCACAGACAGAGGAGCCTGGCAGACTGCAGTCCATGGGGTCGCAAAGAGTCGGACACGGCCGAGCGACTTCCCCTGCTGCTCTTGTGTCACTCCTGCTCAGACTGCCTTGGCCTCGACCCAACAAGACAATACGTAGGACATACAGTGAGCACCAACTGTCTGCCACAGCAGCTTGTTCAGGAGAAAGAGAAGAAGGGCTGCAAAGGTAGCAAAAAGGAGGAGAGCCTGTGCTTACATGGGATTCAGAGGGAGAAGAGGACCAAGTTTCAGGGGAAAGAGGACAAAAGCGGGGAGGATTTCAGTTCTCAAGGCCCAAAGGAAACCTGAGCCCATCCCTGATGAAGTAGTTAGTCCTCACAGCCTTTCATCTTCTGCCCCTTGAAAAACCTCCGTCCTGTGCCCACCTCCAAGGCTTGGATTTATTATTTGATTTATGTGCTGTACAAATCAACACCAGAAACCTGCTAATCCAACAAAGGCTATTAGAATAGATTCAAGACCTTCCTGCAAAGTGAGACAACCATGCCTCACACTTGCACTTTGCAAAAGGCCTTAAATTGCACAATTTCAATTGATTTTTATTATAATATTGTGAGAGCGATGTGACCTGCAGAACCAGCAATCTCATCAGTATCCTTACTGATTAGAGGAGGGAATTAAAGTGCAGAGAACAAAAAAGACCTACCCCAGGTCACCTGCTAAGGCTTAAGTCTGAGCCTCCAGGCTCCTGGTCAGTCTCTTTTCCATGAGATGCCATCTGCTTCTTTCTGTACCTTTGGGGGAAGATGTAAAATGGCTGATCCTCCCTGCAAACAGAATGGACCATTAGCTTGTCAGGTCTTTGGAATAGTTGGTTAAGTTTATTTTATTTACAATACTTGGGATAAACACAGAAACTGTTTCAGCAACTTCCACCCCAACTTTGGACTCTAGCAATCCCAGTTCTGTCTGGGAGCAGATGTCAGTTGGCCTAAGAAATAAATGTCCTGCCACATCCCAGCTCCCTCCTCCGTGTACCTTGCTGTGAAGACACTTTGCTAGTGACCCAAGGTCAAATCGGTGGGGCGCCACGTGCTGCTAGTCTGTCCTGTGCTGGGGCAAGTCATTCCCCTGCACCTCCACAGCGTCTGCTTTTTGTCAGGAGTCTCAGAAATGCTGCATGATCACTTAGTGAACACAATCACCGTTCACTGGGTGCTAACAGCTTCCTGGGGCTTTGAATAGACTGTTCTACTGAATGCTCACAGAAGCCCTACAAAGTATTACTAAGTATTATTCTCAGTTTGTAGAGACCAGAGAATTATCCAAGGAACATTATCCAAGGTTCTATAGCTGCAAATAGCAGTACTGGGATTCAAAGCTAAGACCATCTCTCTCCAAGGCCTGAGCACTTTCTACTGGTTCACTAAGCCTCCTGGCTGAGAGACATGATGGGAACAAAGGAAAATAGATCAACAACAATCTAAGAGCATTGCACAGTGACCTTTCTAGTAGAGTATATTTTCTCAAGGAAAGAAAATAAGAAGGAAGGAAGAGAAAGAAGAGACTATAGATGTTGTCTAGAACACTCTATACATAGCTTAGGTATCTGAAGATATGTTGTCCTCGGTTTTAAGAGCTACTGGTGAGTACCCAGGCTGAGCAGAGGACAGGGCCCTGGGAAACAGCAGCTGAGAAATGAGAGGAAAACTAGGAGCAAGGGCCCGTGGGCACCATGGGCAGAGAGAAGACCCCATACCTTTCTATGCCAACATCACCAGTCCAGTTAAGGGATTGCTTTCAGCTTTTTCTTTTTCTATAATGCCAAGCGAGGCTTCACAGTATGTGAACTGAGAACTTCCAGATGTTCAAGCTGGATTTAGAAAAGGCAGAGGAACCAGAGATCAAATTTCCAACATCCGCTGGGTCATAGAGAAAGCACAAGAGTTCCAGAAAAACATCTACTTCTGGGCAAACAATGGAAACAGTGACAGACTTTATTTTCTTGGGCTCCAAAATCACTGCAGATGATGACTGCAGAAACTGAAAGACACTTGCTCCTTGGAAGAAAAGCTATGACCAAACTAGACAGCATATTAAAAATCAGAGACATTACTTTGCCAACAAAGGTCCATCTAGTCAAAGCTATGGTTTTTCCAGTAGTCATGTATGGATGTGAGTGTTGGACCATAAAGAAAGTTGCACACCAAAGAACTGATGCTCTTGAACTGTGATGTTGGAGAAGACTCTTAAGAGTCCCTGGGACTGCAAGGAGATCAAACCAGTCAATCCTAAAGGAAATCAGTCCTGAATATTCATTGGAAGGACTGATGCTGAAGCTGAAGCTCCAATACTTTGGCTACCTGATGTGAAGAACTAGCTCATTGGAAAAGACCCTGATGCTGGGAAAGCATGAAGGCAGGAGGAGAAGGGGAGGACAGAGAATAAGATGGTTGGAAGGCATCACCGACTCGAGGGATATGAATTTGAGTGGGCTCCGGGAGCTGGTGATGGACAGGGAAGCCTGGAGTGCTGCAGTCCATGGGGTGGCAAAGAGTCAGACCAGCGATTGAACTGAACTGAACTGATATTTAAACACTTTAAAGATTAGCGTTTGAAGTTAAAGAGAGAACACTAAATGTTGTGCTGAAAACAAAAAACAATACATGCTTTTTCCTCTTCCTCCTAAAGCTGCTCCCAGGCTGCAAGTGCAGAGACAGACGCTTGATCACTGAGGCTCAGGTAGCTCCTTTCACCCACCACTTGCAGGAAGGAAGTGACAGCCCCACATCACAGTTCCACCTGATGCGTTCCACCTCACAGTCACTTGCAAATTCAGCCCTGATGCCCGGAACTGCCTCTGAGCCCACATTTGCACATCAGGGTGTGTGTACGTGAGTCTCTTCTCGTGCTGCAATTAAAACCTGAAGCAACTACTATTTTCAGCCCAAGCATCTGCCCCGTCTCCACAGCCAGGATGGGGGAAACAGCTCTTCATGCCTAAGCTACCCAGTTGTGCAACATGAAGAAAGCATCTGAGGAGGTAAAAACCCTCAAGCTTTCTGGAAATGTGAGTTTCAGACACTCATTTCAGCAATATCCCTACATAGACAGACACTTTTCCTTATTGCCAAAGCCCACTAGAAGGAGCCATAATGGCAGGTTGCATCTTGCATGGGTTTCCTGAAGTACCAGTGAGATGGAGGGGCAGGGGTTAGGGTGTCCCCATCCCAGGACCCTAAAGTATACAGGATGCTAAGGGTTCTAAGATTTCAGCATGCAGAACAGGGTGGGCAGGAGCCCAGAGCCCCAGTCTAGACAACAACTGTGGCTCCCAGAGCAGGACTCAAGAGACAGGAGAGCTCTGATTTTTAAGATACACCTCAAATATTGAAGGACCAGGCCTTATTTTTCCCTTTGCCCTAAAATGACCACAAAGTAAAGAGTGAAGGTCATCAAGTTCAAAGAGATTCCTCAGAAACAAATATGGGCTCAACTATAAGGCACAGGCCAATGGGTTCCCAACTGACCCTATGAATAGGGTCAACTGCCTCAAATGCTTCTCCTGGGCCAGGCTGATCCAGTCCACACTTAAGAGTAGATGGACCGTTGTGTGTGTCCCATCAAAGGGCATGAAGTACAGCATTTAAGGGAGAGGATGGCCTAAGTCAAGCCATAATGTACCCACAGAAGGCACTCAAGTTCCACCCAAAACCAAAGATGAATTTATGATACTCCCAGGGGTGTTCGCCTTCCAGCGAACTCCAGACACCTGGAGTTATTCTAACAAAACAGAAACCCAGTCTGGACCAAGGCCAAGCTGGTCCAGGAAGGCAAGCCATGGGTGTGGAGAGGCAGGAGAGGGGAAGGAGGGTTTATTTGGGGCTCCCACAGAAGAGAAAGCTGTCTCCTTGTGTCTTGGTCATGCCCTCCATACTGCCCCCAGTATATTCTGTTACCCCAGCCTGGCCCCTGTGGTTGCCCAGTGTCCTTTCTTGGGCTACAGGCCTTAGTCTTGCTCAACTGAGGGAAATCATGAGCAGTTCAGAAACAAAAGCAACCTGCCAGCTGGCTCAGAGCCCAGTTGTCTGACTTCTAGCTCAGTGGTCACTCCCACCAGAACAGGGGTGACGCACCCTGTCTCTTCAGCCACAGATAGCAATCTTCACAAAACTATCCCCAAGGCCTCTGCAGTTACATCCAGTCATATGGTCATTCTTTGAGTAGCTTGGGATCCAACTCCCAGGACACTTGGTGAGGGATAGCCATCTGACTCCTTTCCTCTTTTTAAGTGAAATCGGGGGAAAGAGCACTTTTCCACTTTGGCAAAGAAGGCTAGAACAGGAGGTCTGAAGTGACGGAGCCAAAGGTCACACAGGCAGTCGGTGCTGGAGGTGAAAGCAGACGGATGACAACTGCACCACCCAGATCGCAACAAGGCTCGCCTCTTACCCAGTCTCTGCACACAGTGGACCCATATCTGCAGCCCCTCTTCCCTGATGCTCTGAGCCCCTAGCCGAATTGTCTTTCCTCCCATTCACCCAGTGTACAAAAATACCATCCCACCCACAGAAGGGGACTAGATGGCCAATGCATTAAGTTGATTCTAAGGGAGGGAGTCAGATTTTTATCTTCTTGTCTCAGGTAACATTGCCAACACCAGTGCCATTGTGTTCAGTTGTTTCTGATTCTTTGCAACCCTGTGGACTATAGTCAGCCAGGCTCCTCTGTCCATGGAATTTTCCAGGCAAGAATACTAGACTGGGTTGCCATTTCCTCTTCCAGGGGATTTTCCCAACCCAGGGATCAAACCCACATCTCCTGTGTCTCCTGCATTGCAGGCGGATTCTTGATCCCCTGAACCACTGGGGATTATGTAACCTCAAAGGTTTAACCCAAATAAATATCTCCTGGGCTGAGGAATTTCAGGGTAGGTAGGATATTCAGACAGGAGGGTTTAGCCCCAGGGACTCACAGCTGCCCAGGGGACTCTGTCCACAGGCCAGGTCTCCCCTGGGAGCCTCTGAGCAACAGTAAGCACCTCTGAGCCTAACTGTGGGAGGTCACTGGAAGCCTCTTGAAGTGCAGAGTGAAATCTGCCGCCTGACACGTTCACCCTAGCTGTTTGGCTGCTTTGCATGCCTATGGGGCAAGCAGGCTATTTTGAGCAGATTTCATAACTCTCTTTGTAGCTGCTGATTGCACATGTGTTTCCAGCTCCGTTCTTGTGGCGAGAATGTTTACAGAGACGGTGCATTGTCAGAGAATGAAGAAAAAGCAAGATTGGGAGATTAGGAGGACAATTTCCATGTCTAGACAGAGTTCGCACAGCCGGCGTCTGCTCCAATCAGGGTCCCTGGAATTCGGCACCCTGTGCGGATCACCTTCTGAACCCTTTATCCCATCCAGAGGACTTTACTCTGAAATCTCCCAGGTGGCGGCAAGGGGAGAGGAGAGCTCTCGGGCATCCTTTCTGAGAATAAATCCAGGGGGGATTTCTGAGTGTTGTCCTAGGAAATCAAAATATTGGAAAAATCTGTGAATGCCTGCATACAATTTTCTTAAAAATCTCAAATCTCAAGCCTGATTCTAGCCTTGGTGCACGCTGCCTTTCAATGTCTTGGCCAGCAGGATTGTCTTCATCATTGTGTTGCTTGCTTATTTATTTATCCCCGTCTGTTTACCTCCTGTCAGCCTGATGACACGCCTGCTCACCTGTTTTGTTTTGTTTTGTTTTGTTTTTTTTAAACATTTATTTTTATTCATTTGGCTGCATAGAGTCTTAGTTGTGGCATGTGGGATCTAGTTCCCCGACCAGGGATCGAACCCAGCCCCCCTGTATCAGGAGCACAGAGTCTCAGCCACTGGACCACCAGGGAATTCCCACCTGTTTTGTTTTTAATTTATCCCTTTGCTTCTGTTTTCCACCTTGGCCCACTGCGTTCAGGCTCTGTCCGAAAGCACTGCTACTCAGTTGTATTCAGCTTTCATTTTTGAGCCCCACCATGTGTGAATAACGGCTCCATCGATCCCCTTCTTGAACCTTTGATTCCATTTGTTATGTGTCCCTTTTGCCCTATTCTTTCCTCCTGACTCCTGTCACATCCTGTGTCATGATTGCCCATCATAAGCTACCTCAGGGCAGGATTTGTGCCAATTTACTCTTATTACCACCATCACAGCCGTCTGAGATGGTATTTACAAGAAAAGTAATACCAGCCCACACTGAGACCACGTAACAGGCACTGCACTGGTGCTTCACATGCATTCTTTTATTTTCACTTAATCCTCTTAACAATCTTCCAAAGAGGTTGCTGTTATTTTCTCAACTTTACACATTAAAGAATCTGGGGCTTTGAGAGGTAAAGCCATTTGCCCAAGCACATGAAGCCAACTAGTGGCAGAAACAAGCTTCAAATTTAGATCTGCTGAACTCTGGAGCCAGAATGCTTAAGATTCTTTAAGAATTTGGGGATGAACAAATGCATACTCAAGATGTAAAACTTTCTGGTCCTTTTGCTTCTCATATTTGCTTCTGACTCCTTTCTGACTCTAAAGACAATAGAAGAGTCTGCAGAGAGTTCTATGATTGACACCCAGAAAGTAACCCCCATTCTCCCAACAGCTGCTAGGAACTATGCACCTTTCCTTGTGCAGCCTGTCAGAGTGAGGACAGTGGCCTCATCCTTCGTGTGGTCCTGGGATCCACACCACTGCCCTCTGCATGGATCCCCTGGCCCAGAGTGCGCTCAGGGTGGGCCAGCCTCCACTTCAGAGAACATGCAAGTCAGCCCACAGCTGACTGGATAAACCATAGCAAGACCATGATTTCCCCCCAAAATCAGAAGGGAGAACAAGGAAACCACCAAAGCAAAATAAACAAAAGTCCTAACAGAGACAAAATAATAAGCCAATTTTCTGGCAAAGTGACAGCAGAAATCTAAGTTTCTCTGAAACTCTTTCATACATCTGACTTCCTGAGGTAAAAGAGCCAAAGGAAAGCAACTTCTTAAGGTCAAGGTACTAGCCTGAGAGGACAAGAGCTTAAGTCCTAACTTTACCACAAGTTCTCCTGCAGATTCATACTCCTGGAACCGGTTTCCCAAGATGGCAGAGTTTTCTTGTTTGACAGGGAAATGTCATGTTACTCCTTCTTTGGAGGCCACCACTGGAGAGAGGAGAGGGTGATATGAAAAGGCATCAGCGGCAACTCAGGGAGCATCACTACCATATCCTTCCGCCCCTCCTGCCGGCTAGAGCCAGAACCTGTGTGTGAAACATGCCTTGCTGGCCCTGACTCTGCTTGGTGCCTGGTTCCTCAGAGTCAACTCCACTCAACAAGAGTTACAGCAGCTTCTCCCAGGTACTGGTACCAGTCACTACAGTGGACTGAGAGTTAGGACACCGGAAGGGCTCAAAAGATCAAGCAGCCAGTGCTCGCCTGTTGTTCAAAGAGAATCCTGAAGTCCTATAGGTTTCCCTCCCTTCCTCCTCTTAAAGAGGAAGGAGTCTTACTTTCCAGAACAGAGGTTAAGTGATCAACAAAAGGAAGGAGAGAGGGGGAAGGAAGACAAAGAATACAACTACGGGGTTGATGCGTGAGATGGTCCAGAGCGCCCTCTAGCGGCTGGAGGACTGGAATGAGGCAACAATTAAGTTAGATCCATGGTTTATGAACTGGATCTTGTTTAGATTCTTAGAGTTGTTATTCTTGTTCAATCCCTAAGTCATGTCTGGCTCTGTGACCCCACGGACTGCTGCACGCCAGGCTTCCCTGTCCTTCACTGTCTCCCAGAGTTTGCTCAAATTCATGTCCGTTGAGTCAGTGATGCTATCTAACCATCTCATACTCTGCTGCACCCTTCTCCTTTGGCCTTCAGTCTTTCCCAGCATCCGGTTCTTTCCTGATACCTCAGTCCTTCACATCAAGCGGCCAAAGTGTTGATGCTTCAGCTTCAGCATCAGTCCTTCCAATGAATATTGAGGGTTGATGTCCTTTAGGATTGACTGGTTTGATCTCCTTGCAGTCCAAGGAACTCTCAAGAGTCTTCTCCAGCACCACAATTTTAAAGCGTCAACTCTTCAGTGGTCAGCCTTCTTTATAATTCAACTCTCACATCCATACCCAACTACTGGAAAAGTCATAACTTTGACTATATGGACCTTTGTTGGCAAAGTGATATCTCTGCTTTTCAATACGCTATCTAGTTCTGTCATACACTCTTAGAGAGACCCTGTAAAATAATGAATTCTTTAAAATATATATATTTTTTTTTTTCCCAGTGGCATTTCTTCAGAACTGTGTTACTTTAGATGTGCTTTCATGCAAAAACTAAGCAATGTGCCTCTACTTTTAAAAACTGTGAAAGGAAGCATTTTGAATCCCTTCAATCCTGGCGTGCTGCGATTCATGGAGTCGCAAAGAGTCGGACATGACTGAGAGACTGAACTGAACTGAACTGAATCTCTTTACTACAGAAAGATGATATTAGTTTTAAGTCTTTGTGCCCAGGGTTACTCTCTTCATTCTTTGACTCCTGGTTTCTTCCATTTCTTCCCTGCTAAATAGATGAAAAGTGGAGGAGGAGATGGCTCCTTGAGAGGGAAGTTTTCTGATCCACAGTAGAAAGCCCAAAATAGGTGTACAATAAATGCTTATTAAGAATTCAAATGCCAAAAATTTCATGTCATGAAAAGATACCATAAGATTACATCATGTGATCAAAGAATTTATATCATATAATCTCAATATATACCATATTGATATAATCTCAACTTATAGCTCATATCATGAAAGTGAAAATGAAAGTCACTCAGTAGTGCCTGACTCTTTGCGACCCCATGGACTATACAGTCCATGGAATTCTCCAGGCCAGAATACTGGAGTGGGTAGCCTTTCCCTTCTCCAGGGGATCTTCCCAACCCAGGGATTGAACCCAGGTCTCGCACATTGCAGGCAGATTCTCTCCCAGCTGAGCCACAAGGGAAGCCCAAGAACACTGAAGTGGGTAGCCTATCCCTTCTCCAGTGGATCTTCCCAACCATGGAATCGAACTGGGGTCTTCTGCACTGCAGGTGGTTTCTTTATCAACTGAGCTATCAGGGAAGCCCAGGAAGCTCGTATCATATTTATATCATATAATTTCAATTTTCAAACAAATGTATATACCTATGCATACATATAAAAAATAAAATTACCAAAATATTAACAGTAGAGCTCTGAGTGGGGTTTTTAAGTTGTGTGTTGGGGGGAGGGGTCTATGTATTATCCAAATTTTCTGTAATAAACATGCAGTTCTCCCCATCCCCAAAATATATACTTTTTTAAAAGGCAAGAAAATTAAGGTTGGTGCATTTGGCTGGTGGGATAGGTCTTTTGAGGAAAGGGAAATAGTCCAAACACAGACAGACACCGAGAAGGTCTCAACCAGGAAGAAAATGAAGAAACCATTCCCCAGTTTACCATGGCAACCTTCCTGACAACAATTCTGTGCTCATGGGTTGGCTTACAAGTTTGACTTTCAAAAGAGAAGAGATGCAGTTGTCCTTCAGTTAGGAAAATGTATTTGTTGTCAATCCCATGGACCTATAAACTTCTGGAAACATGGAGAAATATTTCCTTTCAAAGCAACCATACCATTTTTATTTACCTTTCTTGATATTTATCACTCTCCACTTTGTTGTTGTTTAGTCACTAAGTCATGCCTGAGTTTTTGCCACCCCATAGACTGTAGTCCACCAGTCTCCTCTTTCCAAGGGATTTCCCAGGCAAGAGTACTGGAGTGGGTTGCCATTTCCTTCTCCAGGGCAACTTCCCAACCCAGGGATAGAACTCAGGTCTCCTGCATTGGCAGGCGGATTTTTTATCACTGAGCCACAAGGGAAGCCCCTACTCTCCACTTTGCATTGCATCAATTTATGGGAAAGACAAGAGGGTAGAAACTTAAATCAAAAGTTACAAATTCAGGACCTGACTGTATCACTTACTAGCTCAGGGACATCGAGCAAGTCATTTATCCTTTTCAAATCTCACTTCACTTGACGTTCAAGGAATGTTGTACCATAAGAATAATAAAAGGGAAAAGAAGGACACAAAAGTCAGAACCAAGAAAAGACAAGAAATACAAGTTCCCTATAAGGGTTGATAGGGCTTCTGTTTTGGTCTGTTTTTCCTGACATCCGTTTTTGTGGCTATCCAGCAGGCACCATTCTTTCCATCAGTCTTCTAACCTTCCTTTTGGAGACTACATCATTAATCTTTTTTTAAAATTGAAGTGTAGTTGATTCACAATATCGTGTTAGTTTTAAGTGTATAGCACGATTCAATTATATATAATTTTATATATACACATATATTCTTTCCTCAGATTCTTTTCCCTCATAGGTTATTACAAAATATTGAATCTAGTTCCATGTGCTATTCAGTAGGTGCTTGTTGGTTATCTATTCTATATATGGAAGTGTGTATATGTTAGTCCCAACCTCCTAATTTATCCCTCCCCCACTTTCCCCTTTGATAGCTAGAAGTTTGTTTTCTGTGACTGTGCTTCTCTGTTTTGTAATAAGTTCATTTGTACCATTTTCTTAGATTAAACGTGTAAGTGATATCATGATATTTGTCTTTGTCTGGCTTATTTCACTTAATATGATAATCTCTTGGTCTATCCAAATGGTATTATTTCATTCTTTTTAATGGCTGAGTAATATTCTATGTGTTCTTTATCCATTCATCTGTTAATGGACATTTAGTTTGCTTTCATGTCTTGGTTACTGTAAATAGTCTGCTATGAACATTGGGGTGCATGTGTCCTTTCAAATTAGAGTTTTCTCCCGATATATGCCCAGGGATGGGATTGCTGAAACATGTGGCAACTTTATTTTTAGTTTTTTAAGGAACTATATTATCCATAGTGATTACCAATTTACATTCCTATCAACAGTGTAGGAGCATTCCTTTTCTCCACACCCTTTCCAGTGTTTAACATTTGTAGACTTCCTAATGATGACAATTCTGACTAGACTGAAGTGTATATACCTCATTGTTGTTTTAATTTGCTTTTCTCTAATAATTAGCGGTGCTGGGCATCTTTTCATGTGCCTTTTGGCCATCTGTATGTCTTCTTTGGAGATTGCTTCATTAATTGTGAGAGTGGGTGTCCCTCCCACTGTCGACATCAAAGGGGCTAGATCCCCAAACTGAAGCTGAGCCAGTCAGAAGGTTCTCTCAGGACTTGATCTTGACTGAGTGACCCAGTCACGGAGAGAGTTGGCTGTCTTCCTCACTTTGGCCCAGCAGCATGACAATTGGCTTCTGTGGCCTCATTTTCCAGATCTCCTTTGGTTCATATCTGTATTCCAAACTTGGTCTTGGAGTATCCCATCTATTTTGGGAGTTCCACTCTGATTGTACAACATTCTTTCAATGGCAAGTTAAGTGAAATCTGTAAAGGATAAATGACTTGCCTGGTACCCCTGAGTAAATCAGTGGGATAGCCAGGTCCTGAATGTATATGTTGATTTAAATATCCTTTCAACAAATTCTTCTTTTTTGCCTAAGTCAGCTAGAAATAATTTTTGTGATTTGAAACCTAGAATCCTAGCTTATTCACAGAACAGAAATAGAAACATATTAAGTTACAAAATTCTCCTATCTAAAAAGAAGATGTTCACTCATTATCAGAGAAATGCAAATCAAAACCTCAATGAGGTACCATTACATGCCAGTCAGAATGGCTGCTATCCAAAAGTCTACAAGCAATAAATGCTGGAGAGGGGGTGGAGAAAAGGGAACCCTCTTACACTGTTGGTGGGAATGCAAACTAGCACAGCCACTATGGAGAACAGTGTGGAGATTCCTTAAAAAACTGGAAATAGAACTGCCATGTGACCCAGCAATCCCACTTCTGGGCATACACACCGAGGAAACCAGATCTGAAAGAGACACATTCACCCCAATGTTCATCACAGCACTGTTTATAATAGCCAGGACATGGAAGCAACCTAGATGCCCATCAACAGACGAATGGATAAAGAAGCTGTGGTACATATACACCATGGAATATTACTCAGCCATTAAAAAGAATACATTTGAATCAGTTCTAATGAGATGGATGAAACTGGAGCCCATTATACAGAGTGAAGTAAGCCAGAAAGATAAAGACCATTACAGTATACTAACACATATATATGGAATTTAGAAAGATGGTAGCGATAACCCTATATGCAAAACAGAAAAAGAGACACAGATGTACAGAACAGACTTTTGGACTCTGTGGGAGAAGGCGAGGGTGGGATGTTTCAAGAGAACAGCATCGAAACATGTATATTATCTATAGTGAAACAGATCACCAGCCCAGGTTGGATGCATGAGACAAGTGCTCAGACCTGGTGCACTGGGAAGACCCAGAGGGATCGGGTAGAGAGGGAGGTGGGAGGGGGGAGCAGGATGGGGAATACATGTAAATCCATGGCTAATTCATGTCAATGTATGACAAAAACCACTACAATATTGTAAAGTAATTAGCCTCCAACTAATAAAAATAAATGAAAAAAAAATAAAAATAAAAATAAATAAAAAGAAGATGTTGACCATTTCCTCATTTAGTTCCAGAGACTACATTCAAAAAGTAATTTCCCAAGGGGCAATACAACTGGAGAGGGTGACGTCATTAAGTAACATTAAAAGAATTATGTCCCTCTGAGACTAGATACTCTGTGAGAGCCAAGAATCTGTGTTTTATATCTTGTTCACCTACGTGCACCCACAGCATTTGCAGATCCTACGTGATTGCCTATATGATGGGTATTTTCCATATCGCCTGACTCTTCACTCTCCCTCTTTACCAGCAAGAATACAACCTGTCAAAATTTATTCCTTGTGCTTCTGTCCTTTCTGTCTATCTAATCCAAAGCCACAGGTGGAGGGCAACCTGGGAGAGCAGAAGATCATGGACCTCAACCCTGAAGACTGCATTGACTGCATGTTAGGGACATGGAGCAAAAGAGACAGTGGGCCAGGCCCTCTGCTCCCACAGCCCCAGAGCCCTTCCCCTACATCTCTGGCTGGTTTAATAACATGATAAAACAGGGCTTTAAATGCCACTTGTACAACTTCACATAGTTAGAACGACAAGCCAGATCTCAGGTACAGAAACTACTACTCAGTGGGACCTGTTGGCTCCATCTGCAGGAGGCACACACCCAGGGTACCATTCTGCTAAGAACTTGCCTTTTCCAACCCCTTTGTTTAAGGACATTTTCTGCTTCTATATCGAATCATGTTGATAATAAGATACTCATTTTCTTAAACTTCTCACTTAAAGTATAGACATGTGAATGTTAAAAAGTGGACCAAGAGAAGAAAAAAAAAAAAAGTGGACCAAGAATCCAGTAATATTTTCCAGAAGAGTATTTTCCTCTGGAAGGTTGGGAATGTCCGTGAATAGTAGCTTCCATTCACCCTAGAGAAGCCTTTGCCTGGAGTCCCCCTGACATAAGTTGTGTTTCCTCAGATACCAGGAAACATCAGAGTGTGGAATAGGACTCTAGAAGACAGACGCTTTTCCACTATCTCCCCTCTTGCTCTCAGTTTCCTGGGCAAGATGTGTGCAAGCCAGGACAATAACTTCCTCCAATACAGAACCAGAGTAAGGAAAATGGTATCCTAAGAGGGCTGCAACTTGCAACGCCACAGTGCCTGTTTTGAGTTGAAAATGGGCAAAACAGCAACTCCTACTCTGTCCTGAAGTCAGTCCCCATAATAGAGTCAAACTGTTTCCATCACCCTTGATGAAAAACATTGCAGTTCCTGCAAAGTGCCTAGAGAAGCAGTGGAAGCTATTCAGCTTGGTGTGATCTGCTTTTCACTGTCTCCCTAGCATGGAGTCATGTAAAGTTATGTTCCAACAGCATCAGGAAAGCAAAGTATTATAGATCTGAATTAAAAAGCCCAGGGCCACCTCAACTCATTAGCATTTCCATGGATGGCTGGGCAGCTTCCTTCCCCGCTCCCACTGCAAAGAGACTCCTTGCCAGTGCTTGAGCCTTGTTCACCAAGTCAAGGCAATTCTCCAGGAAAACAGCTCAGCTGATGCAAAAAGGGAGGCAGCAAACCAGAGCTGAGGCCACCAGTGGCCTTTAGCAGGGCCTCAAGGGTTACTCCCTTTGCTTTTCCTATTAAGCACTTATTTAAACTGAAATTTACATGTTTGACTTCAGTCCAAGGACTAGTATTTTGAGCCCATCCTATTTTAAGCGTATAATAATGAAAATCAGACCTGGTTTTTGTCTAGCATCTCTCAATTTCCCAAGAAGGGAGAAAACATATTCAACCTATTTGTGCTTTGTAGCCTGAGGATGCAAACTTACCTGCTTTCCCCCCTAAATTATTACTTTCACAGATTTCCAGGCTTCCCTCTCAGTAACATTTTTCAGAAAGCAAAGCTTTGAACAAGTGAGGGGGAAAAAACTTGTCTGAACACGTGGCAATTTTATAAATGTGGAGTTCTGTTAAGCTCTCAGGTGTCTGGGAAGTTGTGTAAACATGGACCGGTGCTTGACAATCTTGTAGCTGTGGTTTTCTGTTTGAGCCAGAAGATGACAGATGTCTCTGGGCAGCATTTATGTGGTCACTCCGATTGCTTCTCACAAAGCAATCAATGAAGCGGCAAAATGGCATTTTAAGTGCAGTGTTGGGGGAGATGGAGTGGGAGTAGGAGGGTAGGGAAGAGGAAGAAAGAGAATTGTATACCTGAACGCAAAGTCAGGAAGCCCTTGTCACCGAGGCCACACTTTCACATGCCCACATGTGTAGCTATAATAACCACTCAGTGAGTCAGGACTAAAGACAAACAAGAAAGTGGTGTCCAAAGTAAATTTTGGTCTGAAATACTTCACATACAAATCTACTTTTTTAAAAGCTTTATCAGGTTGCTGCCATCTTCAAAGAACATCAGTATTATTGTCACAATCCTAAAATCAATTCACAACAGGAACTTGAAGCTTTCCCAGAGATAAGAAGTGCATGGTTTGCTTGTCCATTTCTATTAACCAGGTCTTAACTTTCTAAAATACCCCCCCCTACCTTTAAGGTGGGTTTCAAACAATGCTCACCTGCAATTCTTTTCAATTCTGATTCTCTCCCAGATATATAAATGAATATACAGCATCCTGTTCAAATGGAAAAATGGTGGGGGGGTGTGGTGACTAGGATGCTCCACAGGATCATGGCCTGAAATCACGGGCAGGGAGGGAGAGTCTCTCTTTGGGGACCTCTTTGCGATCCCCTAACCTGTGTCCATGACTCCTCAAAGTCACATCAGATTCACTGCTGCTTTTCCCCTAAACTGACACTTTAATACAAAGATTTCAAATCATTTTGAGGAATATCCTGTAGAACCAATGCTCTATACATTTATATCTCAGATTGAGTATATACTTTCAAAATTAAACATTAATAATGCAGGTGGTAAACATCCATTGACAGATGAATGGATTAAGAAGATGTGCATATATACGATGGAATACTAGTCAGTCATAAAAAAGAATGAAATAACGGTATTCTTCACAGAACTAGAACAAATAATTTCACAATTTGTATGGAAATACAAAAAACCTCAAATAGCCAAAGTAATCTTGAGAAAGAAAAATGGAACTGGAGGAATCAACCTGCCTGACTTCAGACTCT
Organism: Cervus canadensis; assembly: GCF_019320065.1. Classification (NCBI taxonomy): domain Eukaryota; kingdom Metazoa; phylum Chordata; class Mammalia; order Artiodactyla; family Cervidae; genus Cervus; species Cervus canadensis. The sequence goes on along the minus strand of NC_057402.1, from coordinate 24,270,278 downwards.
ACTACAAAGCCACAGTCATCAAGACAGTATGGTACTGGCACAAAGACAGAAATAAAGATCAATGGAACAGAATAGAAAGCCCAGAGATAAATCCACGAACCTATGGACACCTTATCTTTGACAAAGGAGGCAAGGATATACAATGGAAAAAAGACAACCTCTTCAACAAGTGGTGCTGGGAAAACTGGTCAGCCACTTGTAAAAGAATGAAACTAGAACACTTTCTAACACCATACACAAAAATAAACTCAAATGGATTAAAGATCTAAATGTAAGACCAGAAACTATAAAACTCCTAGAGGAGAACATAGGCAAAACACTCTCCGACATAAATCACAGCAAGATCCTCTATGACCCACCTCCCAGAATATTGGAAACAAAAGCAAAAATAAACAAATGGGACCTATGAAACTTAAAAGCTTTTGCACTACAAAGGAAACTATAAGTAAGGTGAAAAGACAGCCCTCAGATTGGGAGAAAATAATAGCAAATGAAGAAACAGACAAAGGATTAATCTCAAAATTATACAAGCAACTCCTGCAGCTGCTGAAGCCATTCCAGAAAAATATAAATGACCCAATCAAAAAATGTGCAAAGAACTAGAAAGGCAGACGATTTCTGCCAAAGAAGACATATCGATGGCTAACAAGCACATGAAAAGATGCTCAACATCACTCATTATCAGAGAAATGCAAATCAAAACCACAATGAGGTACCATTACACGCCAGTCAGGATGGCTGCTATCCAAAAGTCTACAAGCAATAAATGCTGGAGAGGGGGTGGAGAAAAGGGAACCCTCTTACACTGTTGGTGGGAATGCAAACTAGCACAGCCACTATGGAGAACAGTGTGGAGATTCCTTAAAAAACTGGAAATAGAACTGCCATGTGACCCAGCAATCCCACTTCTGGGCATACACACCGAGGAAACCAGATCTGAAAGAGACACATTCACCCCAATGTTCATCACAGCACTGTTTATAATAGCCAGGACATGGAAGCAACCTAGATGCCCATCAGCAGATGAATGGATAAGAAAGCTGTGGTACATATACACAAGGAATATTACTCAGCCATTAAAAAGAATACATTTGATCAGTTCTAATGAGATGGATAAAACTGGAGCCCATTATACAGAGTGAAGTAAGCCAGAAAGATAAACACCAATACAATATACTAACACATATATATGGAATTTAGAAAGATGGTAACGATAACCCTATATGCAAGACAGAAAAACAGACACAGACGTATAGAACAGACTTTTGGACTCTATGGGAGAAGGCGAGGGTGGGATGATCTGAGAGAACAGCATCGAAACATGTATATTATCTAGTGTAAAACAGATCACCAGTCCAGGTTGGATGCATGAGACAAGTGCTCGGGACTGGTGCACTGGGATGACCCAGAGGGATGGGATGGGGAGGGAGGTGGGAGGGGGGTTCAGGATGGGGAACACATGTAAATCCACGGCTGATTCATGTCAATGTATGGCAAAAACCACTACAATATTGTAAAGTAATTAGCCTCCAACTAACAAAAATAAATGGAAAAAAATAAAAATAAAAAGCAGCAGAAAAAAAAAGAATGAAATAAGGCCATTTGCAGCAACTAGATGGACCTACAGATTATCATACTAGGTGAATTAAGTCAAAAGAGAAAGATAAATATCATATGATATCACTTATATGTGGAATCTTAAAAAAAATGATACGAATGAACTTATTTACAAAACAGACACAGACTCATAGACATAGAAAGCAAACTTATGGTTACCAAAGAAGAAAGGCAGGGGGAGGGATAAATTAGGTGTTTGAGATTAACATATATACACTACTATGTGTGAAATGGATAACCAGCAAGGATGTACTATATAGCACAGGGAACTCTACTCCATATTCTCTAACAACTTAAATGGGAAAACAATTTGAAAAAGAAAAGGTATATGTATGTTTGAATCACTTGGCTGTATACCTAAAACTAATACAACATTGTAAATCAACTATAATATAAAGTAAGAATTTAAAAAAGAATACAGTTGGCACTTGCCCTTTTATTAACTCACAGAATTCTCACACCCACACTGCAAGTGGGTATCATCATACTCAATCGAAAGATCATGAAACTAAAGCTGGGAGAGATCAACTGTCTCAAGTGAGGTCCCACAACTAATGCATAGCAGAGCTGGGCTTGAATCCAGGCCTTCTGCCCTTTCCTACTGCATCATAAATGTCTCTCAAATTAGTAATAAAACACTCAAAGCTTAGAACTGGTGAAATACAAGTCCTCAAAAAAAGAGATTATTCGCAACATTTCCCAGTGTTGATGTTAGTTAGCACTTACCCAGTGTGATCTGCACCAAAAATATGCTGACTAAATTAAGAAGAGAATTTGCAGATTCTTAGATGGTCTGCATTCACATTTTGCCCCTTTCCAGTTCCAGAGAGGTAATTAGGTTTGTTAAGAGTAGAATGGTGGTTGGGGGTGACTTACAGGGAAACTGAAGCAAGTTTGATGCCGAGAAAACCACGAAAGAAAAGAAGTTCTCTGGGAAGTGACATCAAGAGACTAGCAAAAGGTGATGGAGACATAGAGATGAATAGGGATTTCTAGATCCAAATAAGCACAGGAAGGAATGAATGCCTTGTGTTTCTCCCCAGTCCTGCCCTCCCCTCCCACCATTTCCTCTCATAAAGCAAGAGAACAAAAACAAACCCACACTAAACCCAACCCAAAAACACAAACAAGAAGATTAAACAGGGAATTCTAGCCAGAAGCAAACTCAGGATAAAGGGAGGAGAAAAGGGTGGATCTTGACCTTCCTAGGTATCCTGGTGACTGGAAATCCTTTCACCTTCATTTTCAAAACCTGGGTTTTTCTAGTGTGCAGATGAGACAGCCCTGGTGTGTTAATACAATGCCCAGAGTGACATGGTAAAAAGAACATGAGCAACACACACACCCCCATGGTAACCATGACAGCCTTGGACGAGCATCAGTTCAAAGCATCTTCACACAAGTACAGTGACTACAACTTTAGATTACATGTCAGATAGGATTGGTACTGCTTCCTGTTCTAACTTTATGATCTGGATAATTACCAGAGCTCATTAAGTTCTTCCTTGTTGGCTGGAATCTAAGGCTTTCACAGCTGAATCTTAGTTTTACTGACAGTATTTAAAAAAAAAAAAAAATCCTGATGAAGCTAAGAGTTTCAGGAGCTCAGTCATTCTTTCCCAACCTCAGGTTTGAGACCTGTTGAGTCTAACACTGCACCATGTACACCTCTTCCCCATCATCCTCTTAGGCAGCAGCTTGTTCCCTGTATACTTTAACTTTCATGCTTATCTCTCTTCCCTTGTCTAACACAGGAGATGTTGATCTGGGAATCTACAGTAGAAAATGTGATATTTCACTTGTCTGTGGCATAATATGGATAGGAAAACATTATTGTAAGGCTCTCCTTTTACAACTTAAATAAATAAACTACAAGGTCCAGTGAGAGTAAATGGTTTCTTCAGGTTACATGAGCTTGAATCCTGGGATTAAACTCATGTCTTCCAAATTCTAAGCCATTGAGCTTTCCCCCACTCCACACTGGACTCCTATAAAGTACCATCACATCCACTCATGTCAGGTCCACTCGGGACTGACCATCCCAACAGCAGTTCTGGAAGGAAAAGTGAACAAGGGGCTCCCAACACCCAGGAGCTGTTGTGCCCTTGTTTGGGCTGCCTGTTGGATATCCACCCATCCATCCTCCACCCCCCAGCAGCTCTTGACTCTTTGCAGTGGAGTTAGAGTGGCAGACCCAACACAGGAGAACAAGTGATGGCTGCTGCTTCATAAAAGGCAAGTGAATTTCAACAGGAGATTCATTCCCCACAAGGAAAATCAGAACCTCCTGGTCTTGGCCTGGGATCCTCCTTCCCAGCCCTACACACCCCTTCCCTCCTTTCTCAGTCAACTTTCTGGTCTTTCAGATTTTTGTTTTCATTTTATTTTAAGCATATTCTCTCTATTTTTACTTGTTATTGTTTTCATATTTTTAATGTTGACCTTTTTATTTCATATTTCCTATTTTTAATCTTTAATCTCTATCAATATTTTACCTTTCCATTTCATGGAATATTTGTATTTTCTCTTAGATCTTATCTTCTTCATTTTTTATGTTTTAATCTTTTATCTCACTGGTTTATAACCTGTTTGCTATTTTAAATATCATCCACTTTATCTTGTCATTTAAAAAACCTTAACTCTTTCCCTTTATTGGACTTGTGAGCTTATTTTTACCTTGTACTCTTTTTTCCCTCTTACCTTATACTCTTTTTTTATTTTAATGGCTTCCTAAGTTTCTACTCTACCTTCATTTAAAGATTTTCATTGATTTTTACTTATTTATTTAAAGTTTTAAACCAAGTCAAATTAAGTTATCATGAAAAAAATAAGAATAGTTGTTGCCACTGATGAGTGAGGGGTAAGGATATACCAGAAAGAGTATACGGGTTGTTTTCAGGATAATGGCCACATTCTGTATCCTGATGGTTGTGTTCTGTATCCTGATAAGGATTTGGATTATATGGGAGAATTGCACTTATTACAATCATCAATGGTACACTTAGAATTTGTGTATTTTATTATACACTTGATGTCAAAAGAAAAAAGAAATGCAAACATGCAACAAAAAGAAAAAACAAATATCCAGGAATAAACTTACCTAAGGAGACAAAAGAACTGTACACAAAAAATTATAAGACTAATGAAAGAAATCAAAGATGACATAAACAGATGGAGAGATATTCCATGTTCTTGGATAGGAAGAATCAATATTGTGAAAATGACTATACTACAAAACACAATCTACAGATTCATGCAATCCCTATCAAATTACCAATGGCATTTTTCACAGAACTAGAACATAAAATTTCACAATTCATATGGAAACACAAAAGGCCACAAATGGCCAGAGCAGTCTTGAGAAAGAAGAATGGAGCTGGAGGAATCAACCTTCCTGGCTTCAGATTACACTACAAAGCTACAGTCATCAAGACAGTATGGTTACTGGCACAAAAACAGAAACATAGACCGATGGAACAAGAAAAAAAGCCCAGAAATAGACCCATGCACCTATGGGTACCTCATTTTTTAAAAAGGAGGCAAGAATATACAATGGGGCAAAGACAACCTCTTCAATAAATGGTGCTGGGAAAACTGGACAGCTACATGTAAAAGAATGAAATTAGAACACTTCCTAACACCATACACAAAGATAAACTCAAAATGGATTAAAGACCTAAATATAAGACCAGAAACTATAAAACTCTTAGAAGAAAACATAGGTAGAACACTCGATGACATAAATCAAAGCAAGTTCCTCTATGACCCATCCCCTAGAGTAACGGAAATAAAAACAAAAGTAAACAAGGGGGACATGATTAAACTTAAAAGTTTTCCACAGCAAAGGAAACTATAAGCAAACTGAAAAGACAACCCACAGAATGGGAGAAAATAATAGCAAATGAAACAACTGACAAAGGATTAATTTCCAAAAGATACAAGCAACTCATGCAGCTCATGTTTTTCTGCAACCAGAAAAACAAACAACCCAATCAAACAGTGGGAAAAAGACCTAAACAGACATTTCTCCAAAGAAGCCATACAAACAAGCACAGGAAAAGATGCTCAACATTGCTCATTACTAGAGAAATGCAAGTCAAAACTACAATGAGATATCACCTCACACCAGTCAGAATGGCCATCATCAAGAAGTCTTCAAACAATAAATGCTGGCGAGGATGTGGAGAAAAGGGAATGTCCTTGCACTGTTGGTGGAAATGTAAATTGATACAGCCACTATGGAAGACGGTATATAGATTCCTTAAAAAACTAGGAATAAGACCATCATATGACCCAGCAATCCCAATCCTAGACATATACCTTGAGGAAACCAAAACTGAAAAAGACACATGTATCCCATTGTTCATTGCACCACTATTTTCAATAGCTAGAACATGGAAGCAACCTAGATGTCCATCAATAGATGAATGAATAAAGAAATTGTAGTACATATACACAATGGAGTATTACTCAGCCATAAAAAAGAACACTTTTGAGTCAGTTCTGACGAGGAGGATGAACCTAGAACCTATTATACAGAGTGAAGTGAGTCAGAAAGATCCTAACGCATATATATGGAATCTAGAAAAATGGTACTGAAGAATTTATTTACAGAACAATGGAGAAACAGACATAGAGAACAGACTTATGGACATGGGGAGAGGGGAAGAGAGGGTGAGATGTATGGAAAGAGTAACATGGAAACTTACATTACCATATGTAAAATAGGTAGCCAACGGGAATTTGCTGTATGGCTCAGGAAACTCAAACAGCAGCTCTGTATCAACCTAGAGGGGTGGGATGGGGAGGGAGATGGGAGGGAGATTCAAAAGGGAGGGGATATATGTATGCCTATGGCTTATTCATTTTGAGGTTTTACAGAAAACAACAAAATTCTGTAAAGCAATTATCCTTCAATTAAAAATTAAATTAATTTTTTAAAAAAGAAATGCAAACAAACTAAGTTTTCACTGATTTTAATATTATTCAGCAAGAAATGTGGTAGGGAGAGCTCACGTGATAAATACATTTTGAAGGCCCACCCTTTCCTTTGGCTTCCTACCACCACCCTTGATTTTCCCTTAAAATTATCCTAATTTTAGAAATGGCTTTTAAAACACAGCTCACAGAAAGAAACCCTCCTACATTGCCGGTGTAGATATAAATTGGTGCAGTCACTATGGCAAACAGTATGGAGGTTCCTTTAGAAACTAAAAAGAGAGTTACTATATGATCCTGCAATCCCACTCCTGAGTATATATCCAGGAAAAATTATAATTTGAAAGATACATGCATCCCAATGTTCACTGAAGCACTGTTTACAATAGCCAAGACAAGGAAGCAACATAAAATCCCATCAACAGATGTCTGGAAAAAGATGGAATGGGGGAAGAGAGGGGCAGTAAAGGATCTATGCAGAATGCTATTAGGACAAGATACAAATTTTAACATAGGCTGTGAATTAGATAATAATAATGTATGAACATTAAATGTTCTGATTTTTACTACTATGCTGAGATTATAGGGCTTCCCAGGTGACTCAGTAGTAAAAAAATTTCCCTACCAATGCAGGAGACTCACATCCCATCCCTGGGTCAGGAAGAGGAAATGGCAATCCACTCCAGTATTCATGCTGGGATCATCCCATGTACAGAGGGGCCTGGTGGGCTACAGGGGGTCGCATAATGTCAATACAACTGAGTGACTGAGCACACATGCATGGTGAGATTATGTAAAGGAATAACTTTGCTCCTAGGAAGTCACACTAAAGTATTTGGGGATAAAAGTCTATGATGTCTCACTAGCCAAATCTGGGTCATTTGGGGCATCAAAATAGATAATGATGGTAATGAATTATAACCCAAGGGAACAGAAAGAGGAATTTATGAATCCATATAGATATAAATACATATATGAAATGAAATGGAAAGCTCTTTCTTACAGAATTATTCTCAAATTAGGAAAGAGAGTATGTGTGAGAGAAAGCACAAACAAGTAGGGAAAACTATAACAACTGGTGAAACTCAGTAAGGGAGAGTTTGAATGCAGTATGCTAAGAGCAGGCGCTCAGATGGGAAGGAAGGTAGACTGATGGTGGGAAGGTGCTAGATGAATTAGGTCTTCATTTCACATAACTCTTGTGGGAAAAAGACAGTGGAGGATTCTTTTTTTGGGCTCCACACTCCAGCCACCCTCTAATACATTTCTTTCCAGACTGTTTTATGTCCCTCCTCAGTAAGGTCAAAGGACCAAAAGTCAAACTCTTGGAGAGTTCACTGCCTTCTTCATGACAGTTAGGCTGGCCAGACTGTGGACTATTTCAACTGCTTGAAAAGACATCAACACCTATGGACAATTAATCTTCGTCAAAGGAGGCAAGAATATACAATTGAGGAAAGACAGTCTCTCTAACAAGTAGTGTTGGGAAATTTAGACAATCACGTGTGAATCAGTGACGTTAGAGCACACCTTCACATCATCCACACAAAAAAATTCAAAATGGCTTAAAGACTTAAATATAAAACAAGATATCATAAACACCTAAAAAGGAACACAGGCACAATATTTTCTGATATAAATCATGTAAATGTTTTCTTAGGTTTTTTATTCCCAAGGCAATAGAAATAAAAACAAAAATAAACAAATGGGACCTAATCAAGCTTATAAGATTTTGTACAGCAAAGGAAACCATAAACAAAATGAAAAGACAACCTATGAATGGGGAGAAAATATTTGTTAAGTGATGCAATCAATAGGGTTTAATTTCCAAACTATACAAATAATCCATACAATTTACAACAAAAAAAAATCAGCAACCCAATCAAAAAATGGGCAGAAGATCTAAATAGACATTTCTCCAAAGAAGACACACAGATGGCCAACAGGCACACGAAAATATACTCATCATCGCTTATTATGGAGAAGGAAATGGCAACCCACTCCAGTATTCTTGCCTGGAGAATCCCAGGGACAGAGGAGTCTGGTGGGTTGCCGTCTGTGGGGCCACACAGAGTCGGACATGACTGACGTGACTTAGCAGCAGCAGCATCACTAATTATTAGAGAAATACAAATTAAAACTATAATGAGGTACCACCTCACAATGGTTAGAATGGCCATCTTTTGAAAGTCTACAAATAATGAATGCTGGAGAAAAGGAACCCTCTTACACTGTGGTAGGAATGTAAGTTGGTGGAAAACAGTAAACTAAAAGCAAAGTTGCCATATGATCCAGCAATTCCACTCCTGGGCATATACCCAGGCAAAACTATAATTAAAATAGATATATGCACCTCTGTGTTCATAGTAGCATTATTTATATTAGCCAAGGCATGGAAACAACCTAAATATCCATCAACAGATGAATGGATAAAGAAGATGTAAGATATATATATATGACTGAATATTACTCAGCCATTAAAAAGAATGAAATAATACTATTTGCAGCAACATGGATGGACCTAGAGATTACCATACTAAGCAAAATAAGTCAGAGGACAAATACCATGATATCACTTATATGTGAAATCTAAAAAATGATACAAATGAAACAGAAACAGACTCACAGTTATAGAGATGTAGTGTTGCCAAGGAAATGGCAACCCACTCCAGTACTCTTGCCTAGAAAATCCCATGGATGGAGGAGTCGCAAAGTCCATGGGGTCGCAAAGAGTCGGACACGACTGGGTGAATTCACTTTCACTTTTTTAAAGGGTAAGGGGCTGGGGGAGAAGTTTTAGGAGTTGGGGATTAGCATATGCAAATGACTATGTACAGAATGGATAAATAAAGCCCTACTGTATAGCACAGGAAGCTATATTCAATATTGTGATAAACCATAATGGAAAAGAATATATATATATATATATATATGTATGTATGTATGTATAACTTAGTCACTTTGCTGTACAGCAGAAATTAACACAACATTGTCATCAACTATATTTCAATAAATTTTTTTTAAAAATTATCAAACCTGCCTTTTCTGGTCAGTTGCATTAGGCAACAAAGGTCTACACAGGAAATCAGGAAAGCCTGTTTTAATCCAGGTCACAGGCCAATGTAATCCCTTGGAATATGTCTCAGTGTGGCTGACACAGGCTATCTCAGATCCACTGTCTGGCTTCTTCAAGGAGAAGATATTATGGAGTGAATTGTCCTGAAGGACAAGTCAAAGTTGAGAATCTTGGTTTTAGTGACAGTGTACCTTTCTGCCCCACATCTCTTGTTAGATTCTCTTGTAGAATTCCACTGAGGGTCTTTGTACCAGTTTCAGGAAGTAATTTTCCCTGTAGAATGAAAAATGGGATTCTCAGGCCACTCAAGCCCACTGCTGTCAGACATCACCCACACTCTCTGGGGAAATTCTTGACTCCTTGTATAAATGAACCCACACTGAGCCCTACCCTAGTACCAGTGCCCTGACCCAGAAAATTCCAAGTGTTCCCTAGTTCCGGGAATTGGCTGATGCTCCACCTTGGACTGGACAAACTTGACTTGCCAGATGTGGGAAAAATCAGCTTACCTGAGAAAAGAGTTTAACTCGGTGATAGGCCTTAAGTCTTAAGTTGCTTCCCTTTGGGCTTGGTAAGTGTTTGCCCCTTAATGAATAAGTTATAGTAGTGTGGCAAAAATTTTAATTGAGTGTGTTGGTTTTTTAAATGGGTTCTAATATCTGCTTATAAGAAATCTCAATTTTAAAAAAAAAGAAATCTCAATTTTGAGATATTAATCTCTCCAAATTAGTAATGAAAAGTTGAATAGCTGTTAGAGGAGAAAAGAGGAACAAGATATATGTAGCCTCAAAATATTGCTCCACACATAATGCTCATTGATCACAAAGAGGGAAATAGTAAATTTACAATAAGACATCTGAATAACACCAACTCAAACCAAGTGCCTGCAGACATGATACACTAAGAATGCAATAACAATTGTTGAGAATAACTGAGAGACTCCTTCCTCTTTCTTCTGGACTGCTCCTAAGCTCCATCACTCATATGGCTGGAACCTCTTCTACCCAGCTCCCATTAACTCCCTTGGAAGCTGGATATTATTTGTTTTAGCACCTTTCCTACGCTCACCCTACCAACCTCCAAAGTTCACAGTTTGCTCTCCATATGGTCTTTTATGATGCTGTTTAAATCTCAAATAACTCAGTGTCTTCCATGGCAGAGTTCAGTTCAGTTCAGTCGCTCAGTCATGTCCGACTCTTTGCGACCCCATGAACTGCAGTACGCCAGGCCTCCCTGTCCATCACCAACTCCCAGAGTTTACCCAAACTCATGTCCATTGAGTCGGTGATGCCATCCAACCATCTCATCCTCTGTCGTCCCCTTCTCCTCCTGCCCTCATCTCTAAGACTCTGAATACCAGACCTTGCAGTAAGACCAATGAGACTGCCAAGAATCATTTAGGAAAGAATGGGTTAATTTCCTATGAGGTTAAGGTGTTCTTTTAGAGACTTGCCAAAATTCATTATGAATAGAATCTAATGGTACTAAAAGGTAGCTCATGGGAAAAATTAAAGACAAATTTTATTATCTGTCTGCTCTCAAAGTTACTATATTAGAGTTAGGTCTTGTCTCATTACTATCCTTGGAGTTAATATTTAGGACCAAGTAGAAAGAGACATAAAGAACGCAATGGCAAGCCACTCTAGTACTCTTGCCTAGAAAATCCCATGGATGGAGGAGCCTGGTAGGCTGCAGTCCATGGGGTCGCTAAGAGTCGGACACGACTGAGTGACTTCACTTTCACGCATTGGAGAAGGAAATGGCAACCCACTCCAGTGTTCTCGCCTGGAGAATCCCAGGGACCAGGGAGACCGGTGGGCTGCCATCTATAGGATCGCACCGCATCAGACATGACTGAAGCGACTTAGCAGCAGCAGCAGCAGAAAGAGACAGCTTTCCCTAAGTTTTAAGTCTCTGTATCTCCAAGAAGGCAAAGTGGTTGTCTGAGGAGGCCTACATACAGCTGAGAAAAGAAGAGAGGCAAAAGGCAAAGGAGAAGGGGAAAAATACACCCAACTGAATGCAGAGTTCCAGAGAATAGCAAGGAGAGATAAGAAAGCCTTCTTAGGTGAACAATGAAAAGAAATAGAGGAAAACAATAGGATAGGAAAGACTAGAGATCACTTCAAGAAAATTGGAGATACCAAGGGAACATTTCAGGTAACAATGGGCACAATAAAGGGCAGAAACAGCAACGATCTAACAGAAGCAGAAGAGATTAAAAAGAGGTGGCAAGAATACACAGAACTATACAAAAAAGGGCTTAATGACCTGGATAACCACAATGGTGTGGTCGCTCACATAGAGCCAGACATCCTAGAGTATGAAATCAAGTGGGCCTTATGAAACATTACTACAAGCAAAGTTAGTGGAGATGATGGAATTCCAACTGAGCTATTTAAAATCCTAAAAGATGATGCTCAGCGAAAGTGCTGCACTAAATATGCAAAATTTGAAAAACTCAGAGTGGCTGCAGGACTGGAAAAGACCAGTTTTCATTCCAGTTCCTAAGAACTGGAGGTTCTTAGGAATGTCAAAGACTGTTCAGACTAGCATACAATTGCATTCATTTCACATGCTAGCAAGGTAATGCTCAAAATCCTTCCAGCTAGGTCTCGGCAGTGTGTGATCCAAAAACTTCCAGACATACAAGCTGGATTTAGGAAAGGCAAAGGAACCAGAGATCAAATTGCCAACATCTATTGGATCATAGGAAAAACAAGGGAATTCCAGAAAAATATCTACGTCTGCTTCATTGACTACGTTAAAGCCTTTGACTGTGTGGATCACAACAAACTGTGGGAAATTCTTCAAAGGATGAGAATACCAGACCACCTTACCTGCCTCCTGAGAAACCTGTATGTAGGTCAAGAAGCAACAGCCAGAACTGGATATGGAACAACAGACTAGTTCCAAATTGGGAAAGGAGTATATCAAGGCTGTATATTGTCACCCTGCTTATTTAACTTATATCCAGAGTACATCATGCAAAATCCAGGCTGGATGAAGCAAAAGCCAGAATCAAGATTGCCAGGAGAAATATCAATAACCTCAGATATGCAGATGACACCACCCTTATGGCAGAAAGTGAAGAGGAACTAAAGAGCCTCTTGATGAGGGTGAAAGAGCTGGTTTAAAACTCAACATTCAAAAACTAAGATCATGACATCTGGTCCCATCGTTTCACAGTAAATAGATGGGGGAAAAAAGTGGAAACAGTACCAGACTTTCTTTTCTTGGGCTTCAAAATCACTGTGGATGGTGACTGCAGCCACAAAATTAAAGGATGCTTGCTTCTTGGAAGAAAAGCTATGACAAAACCTAGATAGCATACTAAAAAGCAGAGATATCACTTTGCCAGCAAAGGTCTACATAATCAATGCTATGGTTTTTCCAGTATTCGTGTACGAATGTGAAAGTTGGACCATAAAGAAGGCTGAGCACTAAAGAATTGACACCTTTGAAGTGTGGTGCTGGAGAATATTCTTGAGAGTCTCTTGGACAGCAAAGAGATCAAACCAGTCAATCCTAAAGGAAATCAACCCTGAATATTCACTGGAAGGGCTGATGCTGAAGCTAAAGCTCCAATACTTTGGCTACCTGATGCAAAGAACTGACTCATCGGAAAAAATCCTGATGATACGAAAGATTGAGGGCAAGAGGAGAAGGGGACATCAGAGAATGAGATGGTTGGATGGCATCACCAACTCAATGGATATGAATTTGAGTAAAGCGACCCCATGAACCGCAGCATGCCATGCCTCCCTGTCTATCACCAACTCCCGGAGTCCACCCAAACACATGTCTATCGAGTCGGTGATGCCATCCAACCATCTCATCCTCTGTTGTCCCCTTTTCCTCCTGCCCTCAATCCCTCCCAGCATCAGGGTCTTTTCAAATGAGTCAGCTCTTCACATCAAGTGGCCAAAGTATTGGAGTTTCAGCTTCAACATCAGTCCCTCCAATGAACACCCAGGACTGATCTCCTTCAGGATCGACTGGTTGGATCTCCTTGCAGTCCAAGGGACTCTCAAGAGTCTTCTCCAACACCACAGTTCAAAAGCATCAATTCTTTGGCGCTCAGCCTTCTTTATAGTCCAAGTCTCACATCCATACATGACCACTGGAAAAACCATAGCCTTGACTAGACGGACCTTTGTTGGCAAAGTAATGTCTCTGCTTTTTAATATGCTATCTAGGTTGGTCATAACTTTCCTTCCAAGGAGCAAGCATCTTTTAATTTCATGGCTGCAATCACCATCTGCAGTGATTTTGGCACCCAGAAAAATAAAGTCCTGACACTGTTTCCACTGTTTCCCCATCTATTTCCCATGAAGTGATGGGACCAGATGCCATGATCTTAGTTTTCTGAATGTTGAGCTTTAAGCCAACTTTTTCACTCTCCTCTTTCACTTTCATCAAGAGGCTCTTTAGTTCTTCCTCACTTTCTGCCATAAGGGTGGTGTCATCTGCATATCTGAGGTTATTGATATTTCTCCAGGCCATCTTGATTCCAGCTTGTGCTTCTTCCAGCCCAGCATTTCTCATGATGTACTCTGCATATAAGTTAAATAAGCAGGGTGACAATAGACAACCTTGATGTACTCCTTTTCCTATTTGGAACCAGTCTGTTGTTCCATGTCCAGTTCTAACTGTTGCTTCCTGACCTGCATACAGGTTTCTCAAGAGGCTGGTCAGGTGATCTGGTATTCCCATCTCTTTCAGAATTTTCCACAGTTTATTGTGATCCACACAGTCAAAGGCTTTGGCATAGTCAATAAAGCAGAAATCAATGTTTTTCTGGAACTCTCTTGCTTTTTCGATGATCCAGAAGATGTTGGCAATTTGATCTCTGGTTCCTCTGCTTTTTCTAAAACCAGCTTGAACATCTGGAAGTTCATGGTTCATGTGTTGCTGAAGCCTGGCTTGGAGAATTTTAAGCATTACTTTACTAGCTATGTGAGATGAGTGCAGTTGTGCGGAAGTTTGAGCATTCTTTGGGGTTGCCTTTCTTTGGCACTGAAATGAATACTGACCTTTTCCAGTCCTGTGGCCACTGATTTTTCCAAATTTGCTGGCATATTGAGTGCAGCACTTTCACAGCATCATCTATCAGCATTTGAAATAGCTCAAAAGTGCCTATTAGATACAAACTAAAGAGAATTAGGGATTGCAAGACAGGAAAAGCAAAACTAGAGGAAACAAACAAAACTGTAAAGCTTACATCATGATAATCAGACGTTTCTGGGAGTTTTCAAAACCTAAATATTACCATAAACTTCTTATCACATTAAAAAGTAATTTATAATCAGTCTATATTGTAAAATCTGTTTGACCATTAGATATGGAAATAGGGACAGATTCTGAGACATTGTTATCAGAGCTATGAATTAGATGAATGAGGTTGTAGAAGTCCAGGTCTCGGTTAACTGCTGAGAAGTTTGTTTTCCCAGCTCTATGAACCCAAGTATCCTTATGTACAGGCTGCTTCCTTGCTGAGTCTAGGTAGTGCTCCCATGTATTGAACAACTGATTTGTGAAAATAAATATAACCAAATAAATTACCTGGGGAGAGTCCCAAGCCCAGAACTATTAATGAATTGCTTGGAAGTGTGTCCCTCAGGTCCCTATTTGTATATATTTTTATTGTTTCTACTACTATACTACCAGATAAAACCATTTTGAACTTCATCACAGTTTTTAAAGGGTAAGTTTACTGTTCCCAAATTACAGAATCAGAGTGTTAGCAAAGTTAGTCCCCAAGAGCAGTCACCCAAAGGTGGTGGTATCCTGTAGGTCCACATGTCCCAGGACCAACCATTTTCTTGAGCATCATTGCTGAGACCCTGGAAAGCTTTATGGACAATCACCATGGAAGGGTGCCACTTCGCAACAAGTCTACCCCAACCCTGACAGACAAGAAACTGAAGAAAAGGAAGAAAGACTTCTTCCCACCCAATCAAACTCTATAAGCTTCCTATTAGATAGTTGCAGCTAAATGTTATGCTTCTGCAGTAACAAAAGCTAATGTCACAGGGAACGTGCATGCTGAAAGAACCCAGCTAAAGAGAGCTGCAGCTTGTGATCACAGAAAAGGATGCTACTGACAGCAGTATCCTTATTTCCTTCCTGAAAAATTCCCAGAAAGCAAATACCTCATGCAGAAGGAGGTGATCTTCCGGCATAGTTAATCCACAACTGATCATTGACAAACCCTGTATTAACTTGTATGGAAATATCTTCAGAGTTACACAGGATTACATATGTTCCTTTTAGATTTTTTCTTTATATTTCAGTAGACAGGAATTGATTATAGATGGAGATCACAAGATAGATACACTATGGACCCTCGTTATTGACACTTAATGAGAACCTGATCCTTAACCCACTGTCAGAGATACAATCTATAACTGATCAGGTGGAAATTGCATGAAAGGTGCCACCACTACTTTTATCTTGTATATTCATACCACTCTCCACTGGGCTAGATATGTACCTTGTCATGGAATAGAAAAGAAAAAACATTCTCACATACAGACCCTATTCTTTCATCATTTGTAATATAGTGGCCTGCTATATAATTCCTACCACAGAGAAGGGCTACATACAAGTCAACTATTCAGAAGTAAAGTCATTGTTTTGGGTAGGCATCTCCATAACATTTGGACTTAGGAGCCAGTTTATCTGGGTTTGAATCTCAGCTCTGCCACCAGTTGCAGTACCAGTTGCATGACTCATCTGTAACATGGCAGTAACAGCATCTGCCTCATGTGATTGTTCTGAAGGTTAAATAAGTTCACTTATGTGAAGTGCTTATGTAAGGTACATATAGCATATAGTAAACTCCATGTAAGCTTTAGTTGTGAACATTGTTACTTGACTGGAATACAGTACACTCATTTATTCACTACAGTAAGTTAACTCATTTAGGTGACTATACATAGACATCTTTTAATAACCAATTTATGGCCAAGGAGATAACTTACAATATCTGATTTAATTTCTCCAAAACTAAAATTGATGCAGCCATTGGGACTCCACCACCCTTTTGATTAGGCACTGATACACACCTAAGATTACTGAAGGGGAGAAACTTAGCCATGTCCTCAAGTACTTCTTGGCCCACGTGGAGGCAAAGTGCTCTTCTATTTATGGTTTCGTTTTAAAAATACTTAACTATGAG
This sequence comes from Cervus canadensis, assembly GCF_019320065.1. Classification (NCBI taxonomy): domain Eukaryota; kingdom Metazoa; phylum Chordata; class Mammalia; order Artiodactyla; family Cervidae; genus Cervus; species Cervus canadensis. Next base: position 24,253,464 of record NC_057402.1, on the reverse strand, counting down.
GCTGTATTCCAGTTACTGCTCATAGAGCATCATTTCCTATTCACTGCTCTCAAAATTTATCAAAAACTCAACTGTAAAAGCATTACTTATAAAAGCTTGCCTGAGAGACTTTCCTAGTGGTGCAGTAGTTAAGAATCCACCTTGCAATGCAGGGGACATGGGTTCGATCCCTGGTTGGGGAGCTAAGATCCTACATGGCATGCAGCAACTAAGCCTGAGTGCCGCACTACTGAGTCCAGGCACCACAACGAGAGAGTCTGTGTACACGAAAGATCTCTCATGATACAATGAAGATCCTGTGTGCCACAAGTAAAACCTGATGCAGCCAAATAAGTAAATAAATAAATTTTTAAAAGTTTTCCTAAAAGGTACACATTCCTCAAAACTATTAAATCATCATCATCCTAAAAGAATTTTATTAGGATTATTGTTCTTTTCATTAAAGAGTATCCTCTCAAGAGGGATTCAAGGAGAAATTTCTTTCTGGTCTCACTATCAGAAATTGTAATAGAATGTTTATTGAGCATTACCAAGAACCTATTACTTGTCAAAGCACTTTGTGTGTATTAACTCGTTTAATCTGTGAAACATTTCTGTGAGTAGATACATAATAATCTTTGTTTTACAAGTGAGAACACTGAAAAACAAAGAGGTTAAGTAACTCATCCATATTCACATAGCTAGTAAATTGTAGAGTTTAGAACTCAGGTAGTCTATCTTCAAGGAATAGTTTCCAAACCACCATCCTATACTGACTCTTGGAAAATATACACTGACTCCTGAACAGCTTTTTGATCTCGTCTCATTGACTTTTATGAATCAAAAACTGATTTTAATTCATTACGAGGAAGTTCAGAGCCAAATTCCTAACCACAGAAGAGATCTTATGGCATAAATTTTATATCACAATCTAAATTCTAACTTTCATCTTTTCTTATTTACATTTTTCCCTTATCCCATCAGCCTTATTCATTTAAAAAATTATGTGTGCCTGATATCAAAACCTGTCCAGAACAGTAAGGAAAGAAATATTACAAGCCAGTCTTACTCATGAACATAGGTGCAAAAAATATTAAAAACATCAGCAAGCTTATTTAAGCAATATACTTAAGAAAAAAAAAATCATAACCAGATTAAATTTATCTAAGGAATGCAAGAGTAATTTATCATTAAAAAAATGTGAGTAATGAAATTCATCATACCAACAAAATTAATGAGAAAAATCACATGATTACCTGAATCCATGCAAGGAAAAATATATAATAAAATACAATATCCACTCATAATTTTCCAAAAATCTTAACAAGCTTGGATTAGAAGGGACCTTCTTTCCCTTCTATTAATAAAGGAATTTTAAATATAAACCTATAGTACACAACACATTAATGCTAAAATACTGAAAATATTTCCTTTAAGATGAGGAACAAGACAAGGGCTCCCATTATCTTACTATTCAACACTGTATTGTACCCAGTCAACAGAGAAATGCAGGATAGAGAAGAGGCAAAACAATTACTATCTGGTGATGATATGACTATGTATATAGAAAATAAAACTCTACAGGTAACTCACTAGAATTAATAAGAATCAATATGCAAAAATCAATTACATTATACATACAACAAAAATAAATAAGGATCAAAGTTTTTAATAGCTACCATTCTCAATAGCTTTTTTTTTAATTTATGGAGAAAAATTATAATCTATACTTCCCTGGTGGTCTAATTGTTAAGAATCTGCCTGCCAATAAAGGGGACACAGGTTCAAGCCCTAATCCAGGAAGATTCCACATGCTGAGGAACAGCTGAGCCCAGGTTTCATATCTACTGAAGCCCATGCACTTAGAGTCTGTGCTCTGCAACAAGAGAAGCCACTGCAATAAGTTCACTTACAACTAGAGAGTAGGCCCTGCTCACCACAGCTAGAGAAAGCACACGCATAGCAACAAAGATCCAGTGCAGCCAAAAATAAACAAATACATATTTTTAAAAACTAATAAAAAGTAGAAATATACCATGTTCATGGGTTGAAAAACTCAATAATTTAAAGATGTCAATTTTTCCCAAATTGAGGTCATCTCAATCAAAATCCCAGCATTCTGTGTATTTGTTTATGAAACTTTACAGGACAATTCTAAAATTCATATGGAAAAACAAAAGTCCTAGGAGAGATAAACTCCTACTAACAAAAGACATAGTAAGATAACCTGTTCTACTAGATATTAAGATGTTTTACAAACTATAGACTTGAGACAGTACAGTACTTGTGCAGAAACAGACAGGTCGGTAAAATTAAGTAATGATCCCAAAAACAGTCCTATACACATTTGGATGCTTGATGTCTGACAGAGGTGGTTCTGTAAACCAAATAAGGAAAAATACTTTCTAGTAATGGTGCTGAGACAATTACCCACATGGAAAAATGTAAAACTGGACTCTTACTACACACAAATATCAACTGCAGAATTAAAGTCCCAAAAGGAAATGGTAAAACAGAAAACTTTCAGAGACACGTGCACCCCAGTGTTCATCGCAGCACTATTTATAATAGCCAGGACATGGAAGCAACCTAGATGCCCATCAGCAGATGAATGGATAAGGAAGCTGTGGTACATATACACCATGGAATATTACTCAGCCATTAAAAAGAATTCATTTGAATCAGTCCTAATGAGATGGATGAAACTGGAGCCCCTTATACAGAGTGAAGTAAGCCAGAAAGATAAAGAACATTACAGCATACTAACACATATATATGGAATTTAGAAAGATGGTAACGATAACCCTATATGCAAAACAGAAAAAGAGACACAGAAATACAGAACAGACTTTTGAACTCTGTGGGAGAAGGTGAGGGTGGGATATTTCAAAAGAACAGCATGTATACTATCTATGGTGAAACAGATCACCAGCCCAGGTGGGATGTACGAGACAAGTGCTCAGGCCTGGTGCACTGGGAAGACCCAGAGGAATCGGGTGGAGAGGGAGGTGGGAGGGGGGATCGGGATGGGGAATATGTGTAAATCTATGGCTGATTCATATCAATGTATGACAAAACCCACTGAAATGTTGTGAAGTAATTAGCCTCCAACTAATAAAAAAAAATTATTATAAAAAAAAAAAAAACAGAAAACTTTCAGATGAAAATATAGGAGAATATTTTAATTACCCATGGATAGAAAAAACAGTTGCAAATAAGGCCAAATACATAAATCATAAAGTTAAAGCTCAATAAATTTGATGGAATTAACATTAAAGACTTCTATTTATAAAAAATCCTATAATAAAAGAGAAAGATGTCATAAAATTGAAGAAAACATGAGCAATTCATATAAGCCACAAAGGAATCATAACCAGAACATATAAATAACTCATATGAATCAATTTTTTAAAGGCAAAGACTCAGAAACGAATTTGAATAGGTCCTTTCACAAAAGAGGAAATCTGAAAGACCCACAAACATATGAAGTGAAGTCGCTCAGTCATGTCTGACTCTTTGCAATCCCATGGACTGTAGCCTACCAGGCTCCTCTGTCCATGGGATTTTCCAAGCAAGAATACATTTCCTTCTCCAGGAGATCTTCCCAACCCAGGGATTGAACCAGAGTCTCCTGCATTGTAGGCAGACACTTTATACCATCTGAGCCACCAAACATATGAAAGAATGCTCAATTTCATTAGCGATCAAGAAAACACAAACTAAAATACAATGAATTATAATTTTATACCTATAAGACTGACAAAAATGTAAAAGTCTTTCCATTTAAATTTTCAAATAGCATGCATTGATGAGGACATGGAACCAAAGGACTCATCACCCACTTTAGGTGAGAGGGAAATTGGAGAAGTCACTTCGGTAAATGGTTTAACATAATCTAGTATGGAAAGATGACGAAGTCATACCACAAGATTATATATAGGCACAGAACTGGCTTTGTTAGAGAAGATTGAAGCAATCAGCAAATCATGGATGGTTCATTGCTGGCTCAGTCTCCCACAAAGAAGTATGAAGGGCCAGGGTACCACTAAATGCACCAGGTAGCTCTGCTTCAGAGGCAAGACCCCATGAGAAGGGCCTTGCTAATGTGTGGAACAAGGGGTGGGCATGGGGTGTGGTCAGTGTCAAGCAAAATATAAATTATTTTACATTTTTCTTTAAATGTTTATATAATTTCTAAAGGTTACTTTCCATTTACAGTTACTACAAAATATTGGCTGTATTTCCTGTGTTGTGCAATGCATCCTTGAACCTGTCTTACACCTGATAATTTGTATCTCCCACTCCCCTACCCCCAGAAAAGAACAAAACTCTGTAAAGCAATTATCCTTCAAATAAAAAATAAATCAAAAAAAAAAAAAAAAGAAAGAAAGAAATCAACAACAGAATTCAAAAAAGGCAAAACTAAAGTATATATTTTTTGCATGTGTGCTCAATCATGTCTGACTCTTTACAACCCCATGAACTGTAGCCCTCCAGGCTCCTCTGTCCATGGAATTATTCAGGCAAGAATACCTGAGTGGGTAGCCATTCCTTCCTCCAGGGGATCTTCCCAATCCAGGGACTGAAGGTGAGTCTGCTGCATTGCAGACAGATTCTTGACCACTGAGGCACCTAGGAAGTCCATATATTTTTTAGGGATATACTTATAAATGGTAAAACTATAGAGAGAAGCAATGGAATAATCATCACAAAATTATAATTTTAATATTATTGCACATGTATAAAAGATTTGGTGGCAGGGGGTGGGGGTAGGGGAGTGGTCCTTTCCTGGTGGTTCAATGGCTAAGACTCCAAGCTCCCAGTGCAGGAGGCCCAGGTTTAATCCCTGGTCAGGGAACTAGATCCCACATGCTACAACTAAAACCCAACATGGCTAAGTTAAACTTTTTAAAAGCAATTTAGTTAGGAAGCAGGGGTGGGCATGTAGCTGCAGAAGGACCCAAACAGTGCTTCTAAAGCACTGCCAGTGCTCTTTATCTTAACCTGAGTGGTCGATGCCCAAGTGTTTGTTTTATTATTATTCTTTCAACAGTACATATACATGTTTACACTAAGCTCATTCACAATTTAAAAACCAAAGTTACAAGTATATGAAAAACAAAGATAAACCTTTGAGCAGATTTTAAGTCTTATCCTTGGGATAAATTTCTCAGGACATTATTGCCAAATCAAAAGGCATGAACACTTTGGAAGGGTCAGCATGTATACACACTTCAGTGGCACCCCTATTTTAAGCTTTGTTTTATTATATATGCATATATGTAAATTGCCTTCACTCTTCTGGATCAAGAAGAAGCCTAAATAAACCAACAATAAGATGAGGATGTGGAAGTATATGCAGGGAACAGAGTCCTGTTGCCTGTGTGGCATTTTTCCCCATTGGAAACATTAACAGATTAGATTTCTGAGAAGGAGACAAACATGTTGGTGGTGGTATCCCAGGATCACTGATCTGGAACCTTCCTCATGACCCAATGTAAGGGACCAGAAACTCTTCTCACCTTCAGCCTAAGAATACACTTCTGGGCTTTTCTACCTGCCCATAGCTGGAGGCCATCTCAGACCACCTAATATCAGCTTTCCTATCCGCCTGGAACTCATTGCAGCCTTTTCCTATTTGTGCGTGAGATTCTTTATCAGCTCATCTCGACAGAAGTGCCAAGTGACTTCAAACCCAACAGTAGCTCTTAGCAAAAAGTATAATGTAAACATCCTAAGAAATACTTCCTTCTGAGGCTTTGCAGGTTGTGAAAATAAATATTGTTGACTGGTCCTGGGGAGAAACAAATCTCCCCCTGCTACAAAGACTGCAGGAAAAGTAGAAGCCTCTGCAGCTCCCATGTCCGTGGCCTAACATTGTCCCAGGGAACACCCTGCTGATGCCCCATTGCCCTCTCCCCACATCGCCAACAGAGCCCTTCCCAGGAGGGAAATACTTGTCTCCACGTCTGTCTCTCTCTTTTCCCGTCTGGCTCTATCTCGTGCACCTTTTATCCTCCACACCAGCATGGTGCTGCTACCTATAACGTACTCTACTGCCAAAAGAAATCGCCCTCAAAGACCAGTAACACTGCCATCTTTTTACCCAAGGGAAAATGTGGGTACAGATTGGCAAAGAAACATGCCACAGCTACAGAGAGGGTGGTAAGAGGCAGAATTGTTAAGTCTTCTGAATCCCATTCCCATTTACTTCCAGGGCATGAAGTTTTCAGTAACAACTGTATTGATACAGTTCTTGGGCTCCTCAAGTCTGTATCTCTGCCCTGGCAGAAACAAAATGAGCTAATTAAATGCTTGCCACTGGCTTATTTTGGAAACTTCATGGAGTGTGTGAAAGCCTGAATGAATTTCAGGCCACTATTGATTACTTCAAATGCGGAGGAAGTCATCCAAGCATGTGAAGAAGGTGAGGAAGCTAAACCCATGGCCGAGGGTTATTAATATTGTAATGCTTTTGCTTATTGGCGCAGAAAAGCAACTCTTGGCTATATAAGGGACTAAAGCTTTAAGGCTATCATGGCGGAGAGTAAATAGAATCCTTCAAGGTTGAAGAAGAGTCCAACCAAACACTCTATCTAATTGCTTTGGAATAACCAAAATCACCCTGCTTACTGTGGGGGAAAGAAAATAAATGGATTGTATTTAGAGGAAACTAAAGGCACAATTGGGTCATTCTCTGTGGGGCTAGTAGCGAGTGTTACCTTGGCACAGACCCCCAGATGGGCAGTGATTAAGTGAAAAGTAGTTCATGCTGCTTAAAATGATCTAACAACTTTTAAATATAAAATAGGCCATTGCAAAACTTAAAGGCTTCCAGTGGATCTGCACAACTCCCCATGATTAAGAGCTTTCAGGGGGTGTGTGAATCTTTCCCGACCCCTCCTTCCAGCACATAAACCAGAAAGGTATGACTGAATCAGTGGTGACACTGATAAGGTTTTCGATCACAGCATTAGTCTCCGTCACAAAGATTTCTGGGAACCAAATTAAATCTCTCCTATTTCTCACGAAGAAGGTTTTCTTATAGGCTTTCACTCCAGATTGGCATGTCCAACTTTTGAACTTTCCTATCCAAAATAACCTGACATGGTAATTTCCATTGCATGGTGAAATCACTTAAGAGAACAAAGGATGCTTTGAAGAAACATGCACCATCCTTCAATAGTTGGCACAGGACCGACCCAGACCAAACAACCTTGGAAACACCTAGCCCTGAGCTCTGGCTCTTCCAACTCATCACCTCTGTGTGTGGACCTTTTAGTGGTAATATTTAGGAAGCCACTAACATATGTGAGAGTCTTAAGTTAGAAATTCAGATGGATATTTAAGCAAGGAAGATTATATGTTTCAAAATAAATTATCGATCAAGTGATTTCCAATATAGTGTCAAACTAAATGATTCTAAAAACACTTTAACAATTAAGAAGAGCTTTTTTCAATATGGATTTTCAGGAGGCAGTATTAATTTATTCTCTATTAGCAAAAAAAAGGGGGGGGGAGTGTAATTTATTCTCTGCTAGCAAAAGAAAGTGTAACTTAATTTGCAGATTATTCTAAAAGTCTGCCAGAACATGGCTCATGCGTCCCCTGGAACTTTTCATTCAGTCCATTGGCCATCAGACCCAGAAACCCCTGCTCTATAATCTGTTGGATATTCTCCCTCCTCATGTTCCTCCAGCTGCTGGCACAGCCTCTGTCTGAAGCCTTTGCTTCACCTCAGGCCTCCTCACATCTCCTGCCTTTTACGTCTTCTCAAGCTCTCCATTGCCTGGAGAGAAAGTTCAGACTCTTCAGCAGCACTATGACCCCTCACAAGACCCCAGTCTACCCTCCAGCCTCACCTTTGTCTGCCTTCCAGCACCTTACGCTCCAGCAGAGCTAGAGCCCCCCCCACCCCCAAACTGGTCTAGCAATTCATGTCTCTGTCTTTTAATACAGTACTCTGCCTAAAATAACTTTTCCTTGCTCCTTATCAGAAAAAAATTCTACTTATTTGATACCAAGCTCCTCACAACTTCTTGATATTTCCTCCTCTCTCCTCTCTTCTGCACTTCCACTTCTTTCCGGAACTGTGTCAGTTACGCATTTATCATCCCGGATCCAGGACCCTGTGGGCAGGGCCCTTGCTGGCCTTAACTCGTGTATCTCTGCTGCTCTCAGTGTCCAGCACACAGAAGCCACAGTACATCTTTGCTGAAAGAATATATTCTATTGCATTTCCAGAGAAATGGTATTGTCCCCAAGAGTCGAAATTGGAGAGATATCATACACTTTACAAGGAGCAACCACTCAGTGAGGTAACACCCACACCCATTGAGTTCACAAAAATACTTATTATATCACCAGGTTTGGATACATAGCACTGACACTGCTGTGTTGACAACATTGCATCTCTCCACAGTCACATATTTTCCCAGGAAGATGCTCCTTTTTTAACCTCTGTCCGAGAAAGGCATTCCTGAAAATGTCTTCTCTAAACTTAAAGACTGGAGCTGTTTCCATCTCAGAAACTAAAATGCTGCCTGTATATCTCCTTTGGTTTTAACTTTGCCATAAAAAGTAGCACTCACCATGTGGATTCATCTATTCAGTAGAGCTCTGGGACATAGGGACAATACAGGCACGCCAGTTCACCCACTGACTGGCACAAACTAGGCACTCAGGAAGTGATGGCTGAATTATAATTGTTGGCCTGATTTTTAAAATATATATTTAAAGGATGCTTCTCCTCAGTCTTGAAAACGTCCCTCTCTACTCTTGGATCTAGTTGATCATTGAGTTCTACACTCCACTTTCAACTCCAAAACAGGACATATTCATCTTGACGGACATGACTTTTAACATGGTTCTGCTTTGCTTCAAATGGTGTTACTTTTTTTAAATCTCTGTGTTATGAACTTACATACCCAAAATTGGAAAGGAATTATACATATATTAAATATAACAGATCACATGGTACAAACTAAAGAACAAAGATTGAAAGGAAAATTTCCTCCCCCTCCCCTTGTCTCCTTCTACCCTTCTTTGAAGGTAATCAATGTTGCCTGTTCTCCATCCTTCCAGGGACAGTCTATTCATGTACAAGCAATCCCTAATTTTTTTCTTTTTATCACGATTGCCAATGTTTCATATACAGTGTTCCTCACCTGCTCTTTTCACATAACATACCTTGAAAGTTGTTTTGTATATGTTCATAAAAGCATTCTCAGTTTTTTGTTTTTTTTTTTACAGAAGCTGGTCTTCCACTGTGGCTCTAAATTACTCCTCCAAGTACGGCAGGTGGAGTGCCCAGTCCCTAAGACATTCAGGCCAACACTCAGTGGCTGCTGTAGGACAAATGCCATGGATCAACCACCAGGCAGCATGGGTCTTTTGAAAATGAATGTTGGCTTTTATGTATCAGGCACTTACATGGACTGATGCCATACTCTGGCCTCTGTTGTACCATATCTAGCAAAGACAACTGACAAAAAAAAAAAAGATTAAAATAGAAAAATAACACTTGTGACCTCCAGTGCATCCACAGGGCTACAAACTCTGAACACAGTCTTTGGTTGATGACTCAAGATGAACATATGGGTTCCCTTAAAAATTACTCAGCAAGTTTCTTTGGAACTTGTAGTAAATCCAATGAAACTAGTATTAGTGAGACATACTTGTTCAGCTTTATCATCTGTGTACCACTTATGCTTTATTTATATTACATATAATTATCATAGCTTCAAGTTCATCTCCATCATCATCCTCTTCGTGAACTACAAGATGAAGTCAGTGGCACACCTGCCCTGGAAGGCCTTCACCTACAAGGCCTTCAACACCTTCATCGACGACGTGTTCGCCTTCATCATCACCATGCCCACCTCCCACCGGCTGGCCTGCTTCAGGGACGATGTGGTGTTTCTCGTGTACCTATACCAGCGGTGGCTTTATCCCGTGGATAAGAGTAGAGTGAACGAGTTTGGGGAGTCCTACGAGGAGACCCCCCAGCGGAAACCCCACGCAGACTGAGCCAGACCCAGAGCAGGGGGTCTCCTTCCTTGTTGCTGCTTTGGGACACTGCAGCTTGTCTGCTAGTGTCATCAGAGTTGGATGCAAGGCCTCTGGAATGTGCCTGCAGTCCCCTAGGCAGGAAGCCACTTGGTTCCTCTCTTTCTCTCTCTCTGCATTGTATAATACATGAGTCATCAGGCACACGTGACTTGAGTTCTTAAAATGTGACTAGTGCTAAAAGCGCAAATTATAATCAGATTTTGAAGATTTAATATGAGTAGATATATGCACTATCTCGGTAATAATTTTATATTGGTTATATATTTAAAGTATATTTAAATGTGCTGTGTGTGCTCTGTCACTCAGTCATATCTGACTGCTTGTGACCTTATGGACTGTAGTCCACCAGGCTCCTTTGTCCATGGTATTCTCCAGGCAAGAATACTGGAGTACGTTGCCATTTCCTCAGGGGAAAATGAGGATTTTTCCAGGGGATCTTCCTAACTCAGGAATAGAACCCATGTTGCTTATGCCTCCTGCCTTGCAGGCGATTCTTTACCACTGAGCCACTGGAGAAGTCTGGTATTTTGAATATATTGGATTAAATAAAATACATCATTAAAATTAATTTTACCTATTACTTTTTCATGTGTCTTCCAGAAAATTTTAAATTGCAGATGTAGCTCCATTTATATTGGACAGTCTTGGTCTATGGCATACATTTATTTCCTACTTTATATGAAGGCAGACTAGTGGGATAAAAGTATATTCTGTTTTAGCTCTTAGAATCCAGGTTTTGCCTTTCCTCTTGTTTAATACATGTAGAGAATTTAAAATTCAGAACCTAAAACATGGTTTATCAGAAGGTAACAAAGAGAAGAACCAAAAAATGAGTTATTGAAAATACAATTGGTACTGAGGGTTAGGAATTTCAGAAGTATCAAAGAAGATGTCATTTTCACCAGCAGGTAACATTTGGAAAGGCTTGGAGAGACTCCTAACTCACTGGGAACAGGTAAATGGAGCATGGCTAGAAGGAACAGCAACTGAAAAGTCAATTCTGGCTTAACCAAGTCTAAACTCCTCTCCAAACATCCTCTGATGTTCTCTTCATCCAGTTTCTTTTTCCCTCCAGCTATTTGTACTTGAAAACTCAAAAGCAGAGTGTTAACCAGACCCAGCTTAAAAAAAAATCCAGGATTTCATACTGCCAAAATAAAAATATCACAATTTCAGGATGTCTTTTATAAAGAATATGAATGATCAGACCTGAATTTTCATTATCAAATCTTCTCCAAGTTTTAATCATAAGAAGAACATTTTGCCAGGCACCAAGAATGCAAAGTTGTTCAATCGCTCAGTCATGTCCGACTCTTTGTGACCCCATGAACTGCAGCACACCAGGCTTCCCTGTTCTTCACCATCTCCTGGAGCTTGCTCAAACTCATGTCCATTGTGTCGGTGATGCCATCCAACTGTCTCACCCTCTGTTGTTTCCTTCTCCTTCTGCCTTCGATCTTTCCTGGCATCAGGGTCTTTTCCAATTAGTTGACTCTTTGCATTAGGTGGCCAAAGTATTGGAGCTTCAGCATCAGTCCTTCCAATGAATATTCAGGACTGATTTCCTTTAGGATTGACTGGTTTGATCTCCTTGTATTTTGCCAGGCACCAGGAACGCGAAGTACACAGTCCCTGTTCTTAGGAGACATAGAGTCTACAGAGGACAGATAGCAATCTGTCCATCCACAGTAAGCAAAGCTCTCTCCATTCCCTTTCCTCAATGTCTCCTTCTCCCTTTGCTTTTTCATCCTCATTCCTTCCCCATCAGGAAAGATGTATTTTTGTGTTTAGCCTCCTTGGAGTGACTCGGGGGAACTCATTTGCCACCATTGAGTAGCTAGGGCTTCCCTAATAGCTCAGTTGGTAAAGAATTCACCAGCAATGAAAGAGGCCCTGGTTCAATTCCTGGGCTGGGAAGATCCCCTGGAGAAGGGATGAGCTACCTACTCCAGTACTCTTGCCTGGAGAACTCCCATGGACAGAGGAGTGTCAGACGTGACTGAGCTACTAAGCACACAGGCACAAGTAGCTAACCTCCTGCGGTGCTGATACAGAACGTGCTGGGCAGGGGTTGTCCATCGGCAACAGCTCCGTCCCAAACTACCTGCAGTCCTGAGCATGGGCCCTTGTGACGCTAGGTTTGTGGCCCACAAGTGAATCACCCCGGGTGTCTTCTGTCCTCTATGGCTGGCGACTCCTAAACAGAAGGGACACAGGCCTGGAAACCTCCCCCTTGCTGAAGTGCATCTTATTCACACAATATGGCCTATATTTTGAGTCAGGCCATCCTACCTACAGCCTTCAAATCTCAGGAAAACCCAGCTAGCCAGTCCTGAATGGTGTAGAAACGGTAGAGAAATACTTCGTGACATTTGTATAGACTGTTGAGGGATTTTTTTTTTTTTTTTGCCCCGACACAGATGGACAGTCAAGGGGAGAAAGACTGCTGGATGATGTCTGTGCCCTTTTGAAGTCATATTCCAGCATTTGGCATTTTATTCTATTTCTTCTCCTTGGCTAGATCCAGCCTGTTAGTTTCTTGGCTTCCACCCCTCTTTGACTTCCACTTACTCCATGTTCTTTTCTCCATGTTAATGGGTAACAGAGCATGTACTGTAAATTAGCATTTATAAAAATCAATTACTCTGCTTCATAAGACAGAGCAGAAACTCAGATTGTCTTCATCAGATCATTTGTATTTATCTGTTAATTATAAACCCTAATTGTCTCTTTTTATCATATTAATTTGCACAAATTGTACAACTTCAGAGTTAGGCAGTTTTCAAGTCCTTGAAATACAATTATTCTCTCAACATTCTTTTCAGAAACATGGTATTCATTAATGATTAGGTTGGTAAAAATTAGCAGTTCTGATAATTGGCCTTGGCTTCTCCTTGGCTTTTTTTTTCCCTTTCCCCACTAAAATCCTCGTTCTCACAATTATGCATGCCTGTTAGCCTCTGACTGTGCCCAGCTCTGATTTAATTGGACTTTGTAGCCCATGAGACTTCACAGGGTTTGGTCTCTTGTCAAAGTAGCATACAGTTCTATGCCAGTGAACTTCTTCCAAGTAGGTCTGACTCCCACCTCTCTCCGCAGCAGAACCTGGACTTCTGTCCCTAAGGATTAGTCTACTTGCCCATCCCTTGCTATCAAAAGACTTACACAGGAAGGGAGGAAGAAGGCTTTGCAAACTCCAGTCCTAACTGTGAAGTCATTGCAGACTCTTACCCTTCGCAAGTTGGCGAGCAAGCAGGAGAAAGAATGGCTTCTCCAGGCTCTCCCAGCCTCCTCTCTTCCATGGCTCTGTTTCCACTCACTGTGGCAGCCACTTAGGAGGAGTCATATGTCACGGAACAAATATCGAAAGGCCAGAACAAGCTTTCCTCTTTTGAGAAGCTGCACGAATCTGGATTATGTGAAGGGAATGATCCAGACTGAAGGTAAGGTACCCTGACTGCCCTGGAACCAAGTGGCTTCCTGCCTAGGGGACTGCAGGCACATTCCAGAGGCCTTGCATCCAACTCTGATGACACTAGCAGACAAGCTGCAGTGTCCCAAAGCAGCAACAAGGAAGGAGACCCCCTGCTCCTGCTGCTCCCCATAAAGGAACAAAGATGAGGATTCTGTCCTATCCCATTTGGGAAACCCAGTCACATTCCCTTGAATAGTGGGCTTCACCAAGCATGGGATGGCTGTCTAAGATTATAGAACCAAGATCTGATATAGTTAGAATTCTGTGAATTGTCTTACTGGGTATCTGTAAACAATTAACTCATCATGATTCTTGCCCCTTCAGAAGCAACAGTTCAGAGGTTAGGCCAAATTGCCTCATCTATATGATCTGAGCTAGGACCCTAGCCAGGTACAAATTTGCAAGTCAATACCTTAAGTCTGTGAGCTGTGGTTCTCCAGGAATTTTGTTCATTTTATTGATTGAGGGGGTGGTTCTGTGGGAAGGCACACTAGATGGAGTATGGGGTTATTTGCTCCAACAAAAAGGAAAGACTTCTCTGTATGTTCCAGAATCAGAAACTCTCTATGATACTCTTCATATCAGGTTACTTTTAAGAAAAGACATGTTCTCCCATATACAAACCACTCACCAGCCAGATCTGTCAACAGTCTCTCTGCAGCCTAATTTCCTCTCACGCTGGCTGGCACCAGATTGTGCCACAAACATGGGGTCAGAGTGCCTCTCAACAATCTCTCCCCAGTCCACAGTATCCATCAAATGGGGCAGTTCATCGTCTTATGCCAGCTCCTTACCTCAGGTAACAAATTCAGTGACAAGGTAGGAAGTTATTCCTGAAAATGTACAAATTTTGGCTGAAAATAAGGCAATGATGCAGCCATGTGGGACTGAACTGTCACTTCTGTGAAAGAGAAGACAAAACAGCTACCATTCCCCCAGCTGAGTTGACAAGCAATGGCCAGAGGGTGAGAATACATCTGCCTGCTTAGCACCATAGGGAAAGGGTGGGAGGGGGAAGTAGGACTTTCCAGAGCAAAGAGCCCTTTTCTGGCATCTGGGTGCTTTTAGTCATCTCATGCTAACTGCAAGTGTCTTTGCCAGCTATTTTCCACCTCAAGGCCTACTGTGAATCAAGCAGCAGTGTGCCAGACACATAGACCCACCCTTGTCTCTCACACATCCTCCTTGATAGGTATCTCCATACTCCCTTCTGCAGCTCAGACTTTACCCTCCTTAGACCTTGGCACAGCACAGATTCCCAGATGGCTCAGCTAGCAAGTCATCTGACAATCCCAGACTAAGGAGAAGCCATGGGGTTGATGAAACTTCAGCCACTGGTTGTCACTGAGTTCCCATAGGTAAATAGAAAGGTGATGGCCACTTGTTCCAAGTGTAACCACATAGTCAAGACTATGCTGGAAACCACAATTTCAAACTGAGGCAACAAAAGAAGCCATCTGAACTCCACCTCAGGCAGGCTGCTGCTAACACATACCACACCTTTGTGAGAATGAGGAAAAGGTCCTCCTTCCCCAAGATATTTGATTTATCTGCATCTGTCAAAATATCATTATAATAAATACATAAATCTGCCCCTTAGATATGGACCCTGGTACAGTGTATAACCTGTGCAACTACCTGTAGTATCTCTATCAAAGATGTAAATCAAGTAATGGTAAGAGTAGCTAATGAGCTCTTTGTGTGAGTCAGGAGCTGGGCTGTGCATTCCACATGTATTAATCTCATCTAATCCTCACATCAAACCTAAGCACTATTATTATTCTATTTAGATTTTTTATGATACTAAGATCTAACCATGTGCCCAGACCAGAAGCTTCTAGGTTGCAGAGCCAAGATTCGAATGTAGATAGATCTTATTACAGAATCCAAGATCTTGACCACTGTGCTCTATGGAAGTGGAAACACAGCAACCTGTGTGACTTTGCAGGTCTATTGAAATAAATGGCACTATCTCAGAAAAGATTTCCTTAAATTAGAGCCTTGAGAAAGGAATTTGGGTGCCTGTGATCTGTTGAGGGCAATCTCTTCAAGAGAACCCCATATGCTAACAAGGTAACCATGGTAGGGAAAGAGAAAATGCTGAGCAAGGACATGGACTCAGGTAACATGCAGCCTGGCCTGATCCACGAGGCTCTGGAGCATAAATCATACAGCAAAACTGCCCCAGCTTGAGACACAAGGGCCAACCGGTTGTACATCCATGTATCATCCAGTCATTGGCCATGGGGGTCAAGAAGTAGAAACTTCCATTTATTTCCAAGTGAGGTGACTCCCAGGTGTAAGCCCATGGCTGTAGCACTTAACAGCAGCTGAAGAACACATGTACCAACTAGCAAAGGGGAGCCGGGTGGGGCACTATGAGTTACGCATACATGCTCAGTACAACTCTTTGCAACTTCTTGAACAGGCTCTTCTGTCCCTAGCATTTCCCCAGCAAGAATACTGGAATGGATTGCCATTCCCTTCTCCAGGAGATCTTCTCGACCCAGGAATCAAACCCGCATCCCCTGCATTTCTGGCATTGGCAGGTGGAATCTTTACTACTGAGCCGCCTAGGAAGCCCTCTAGCACATACTAAAGGCACCCAGTACATTTTGGCAGAGTCAGCAAATGAGGCCTTGGGATGTCTTTACAGAACAGTCTCACTTGAGTTAAAAGTGGAATTTTATCATCATGTCACACTGAAGTTACAAGCCAACCACCACCAAGCTTATGGCACACACAAGGTGCTTGTCACTATCTATGAAGACAGTCATGACACATTGGTCAGACTCTATCACTCTGCAATTCAAAAGTCAGCTAGACGAGATCAGGCACATTCAGGAATAGTATGGCCATAGACAAATATTAACAAATATATGTAGAATCTAGAAAAATGGTATAGATGATCTTATTTGCAAAACAGAAATAGAGGCACAGACATACAGAACAAATATATGGATACCAAGGGGAGAAAGGGAGGGGGTAGGATGAATTGAAAGATTGGAATTGATATATATATACTATTGATACTATGTATAAATAGATAACTAATGAGAACCTACTGCATAGCTCAGGGAACTCTACTCAGTATTCTGTGGTGACCTAAATGGGAAAGAAATCCCCCAAAAAGGGGGTATATGTGTATGTAACTGATTCACTGTGCTATACAGTAGAAACTAGAACATTGTAAAGCAATTATACGCCAATAAAAACAATTTTTTTTAATGCAACCAGACTCCCACTGCCTACTCCAAACTAAGAAGGGAATTTCTAAGGTTAATACCAGCTTCCAAACCATCTTTCCAGCCTTATTTTCCATGCCATCCCTTCAGATACCCTATGCTGCAATGCCCATTTGTAGAACTCTTCTTAATTAACCCTGAGCTTTCTCACTCCCATGCTTCTATTAATGCTGCTGCCTGAACTTAAAGTGCCCGCTTTCTTCCCTTCTCTGCCTATTGAAATCTTAGTTAAGACTCTTCTACTCCAAGAAATAGAAGCCCACTCAAGTTAGCTTAAGCAAAGTGGGATTTATATAAGGAACGCAAATCTCTTAAGAATAATGGAAAGGGCTTCACAAATGAAATGCTAGCAGAGCTGGACAGTCAGCTCTCTCCCTGACCTGTAGTGCTCTTTTTATAGCACAGATCTTTGACCGTAGCTTCTCCGTTAAGGCTAACTGCTTTGTTGCTCCCTCCACACAGGAGTGGGCCTCCTATAGCCACATCCAGGCCCCATAATCTGCTCCCACTCTGCAGCCACAGGTATTGAACCAGGAAGAGACACTTGGTATCCTCTGGAGCAATTAGAATTTGGAAGTAAGACTAAAAGTTGGATTCGAATTCAGTCTGGCCTGGTGTCTTGATCAAGAAAAATAGAAAGGAAGGTAGGGGATGGCTATCCTGCGCCCACAAGATAAACCAATTAGCAGAGAAAGCCAGTTTGCAAACAAGAAAGGACGAAGCCACAGTGTGGTGAGAAATGGCCAGGTTTTGACACCTTTCCAGTTTCTGGTTCCCCTGTGTGTCTGTCTCAGTCATCTCTTGTCCCTTCCCTCCCCTTCCCATCTCTTCTCTTCCCTTTTGTTCCTCTTCCTCCTCCTCTCCTTTCTCTCCTCCTTCCTTTCCCTTTGTCCTCTCCCTGCCCCACCTCCTTTTCTTCTCTCCTCCTCTTCTCTCTATTCCTTCTTCCCTCCATCCTCACTGCCCCCCTGCCTTGATTTACTGATCTGCTGTCCAAATCCACATGTAGCTAAAGCAGCCTCCTTCATGTCCTCTCAGCAAGAAAGCCACCATTCAGCTCTTCTCAATTCCAGATTCCCCCCAAAAATTTATTAACCCAGCCCTCGTGCCATCTCCCCAAAGACTTGGTCTGACCAAGAAAATCCAGAATCCCTTGCAAACACAGGTGCAGCGCCCATAGCCCCTATAGGCAGGCATGGACTGAATCACCCCAAATACCAGTGTGCCTGGAAAGGTCTTCTATGTCCCCCAATCAAGACTTAACTGATGCTCCCTCTATTTCCCATCATATGGTGCTTGCATCTCTAAAGAATCTACCATTTTCCATTCTATTAAATCTTATTTGTACATATGACCCGACAGCAAAACCTTCTTGTGTATCATAGGCACTAAAAACAGTAACTTTAATCTGATTGGTGAACATCAATAGAGGGAGGTACTTGCAGTTTGATGTTTGATGCCTGGTTCAAGAGATGATATGCATTTAGGAATGAAGAACCCTCCCAAATATGTTTTCTTCTATTTTTCTAATTATTTTGTCTTCTCTGATCCAGAGTACTTTATATGTATTTATTAAACACTCATTACATTGAGTTGTCCTTATTTATCTAAGTATCTAATGCCTCAACTAGACTATCAGCTCTCTGAGGGCAGGGGTCATATCTTTTTTTTTGGGGGGGGTATATCTTTTTTATCTTTCTATCCCTAACCTAGTACCAGCCTGAGAAAGACAAAGAAAATGTCTACCAAGACTGTTGGAGTGAACTGAATCCAAATCCATGTGAGATTTGGGCTGAGGACATCTCACCTGCTGGCCCTCATTTACCTGCTTTCCTGAGTGCTCTTTGAGGCAAGTTGTGCTAAAACTTTTCTTGGAAACCACAGTTCTGGCAAAACTAGCAACCTTCCTTCTCTGAAAGGGCTTGCTTTGTTTGTTACAATAGAAGAGCATGATAAATAATTTTTCCCAAAAGAAACATGCTTCCGCATTTTGACAGTTTTGACAGCCTATTGTTTAAGTTTGAAAAAGGAACTCAGAAATAATTTACAGCGGAAACATGGCTCAGGTGTCTTCCCCTGATGCTATTGGTATCTTGAGACTATCCAGAAATGTAATTTATACACACAAATGCATACACAACAGAATTTAAGTGCGCTCTGTGTTCCCACAGGGTGTCCAAATACTAACATTTGCCATCTGGCCTGCTCAGTTGGTTGATTCTGATGTCTTTCCCAAAGCCTGGATGTGCCTTTGTTTACTAGTCAAACATCTATGGAATCTGAGCCCCATGCTAGGCACAAAGGAGGCAAAGATGGAGTCTAGAAAAATGGTACAGATGAACCTATTTCCAGGGCAGGAATAGAGATACAGGTGTAGAGAATGGACACAGGGGTGGGCAGGGGAAGAACTGGGAGATTGGGACTGACATATATACTCTGTGTGTGTGTGTGTGTGTGTGTGCACGCTTAGTCGCTCAGTTGTGTCCGACTCTTTGCAACCCCGTGGACTGCAGCCCACCAGGCTCCTCTGTCCATGAGGATTCTCCAGGCAAGAATACTGGAGTGGGTTTCCATTCCCTTCTCCAGGGGATCTTCCCAACCCAGGGATCAAACCCACATCTCCTGCATTGCAGGCGGATTCTTTACCATCTGAGCCACTACTGAAGGCCCATATGCACACTACCATGTGTGAAAATAGATAGCTAGTGGGAACCTGTTATAAAGCACAGTGAGCTCAGCTCAGTGTGCTGTGATGACTTAGAGGGATGGGATACGGGGGGTGGTGGAAGGGAGATCCAAGGTGGAGGGAATATACGCATACTATAGCTGATTCACTTCATTGTACAGTAGAAACTAATACAATACTGTAAAGCAATTATATTCCAATTTTTTAAATGAGAGTTTGGACCATGAAAAATCACTGCACAATAATCCCATTAGGAAAAAAAAAAAAACTATCATGTGCTCAAGTAAATCTTAAAACCAGATGCCGTGTAAGTGTAGGAGAAGGATCCATTAAGTCTGCATAGGCAAGACAAGGAAAGATCACACAGGAGTCAACTCTTGAGAGCATGAGTGGAGAGTAAAATTATCAGAAGGCCAAGGATGGAACCTGAGGAGACACCAACATTAAAAGATTAATCAGGACTCTGAGAATTCAGAGAGAGTAAATCCATGGAAAGGAAAGGAAAGAGAAAGCATGGATGTTCAACCTAGGATGAGAACACAAAGTGACCTTAGGATTTGGTTTTTTAGAAGTCACACTGAGCTTTAAATGCATGGTCTCTGGAGCACCGGCATAGAAACCTGCCAGAAACATGTAAAATTTTCTTTAAAGTTTGGTCAGCAGCATCTACGTCACTTGAACACTTGTCAGAAATGCAGAAACCCAGGCCCGCCCAGGAGATTCATGTGCACATTAAAGTTTGTGACGCAACCACACCTTTTCCCAGAAAAGACACAGTTTGGGAAGGATGATGAGATAGGTGACCTACAAGGAACTGGTTTCACAAGGTTTCAAATTAAAAAATCAATTTGACAGCTCAACATAACAAAAATATATATAAAGTATTCCTTTCCATAACCTTGATTTAAGCATTATGAATCATATAGCAGATATTATTACTCCCATTTACTGACCATAAAACAAGAGGCTAAAGAGGTTAAATGCCTTGTCAATGACCACAGTTTTAATAAATAACAGAGCCTGCACTTGAACCCAGATCTTCAGATTTACTGGCAGCAGGGAGAACTCTGTTCACTGAAGAGAAGAGAAAGTTAGAAATGGGTCTGAATAAAATATCATTTACGACAATTCAGTTTTCTTTGCTCTAATGATGGGCTTGTCAAGCAGCCTTCTGATGACTGCTCCGACTTCCTTTGAGTTCTAATTCATAGATGGGATGTCCTGGAACAAAGAGAAATGACAAGGAAACAGACAAAACTGTATATGAATAAGCTGACATTATTGTTGATCTTTTTTTTTTCCTGAGGTGGTTAGAACAGGCCAGATTTTCCAAAAACGACTCACCTCAAGTGAGCTTAACTGATTTTATGTATCATCAAAGCTGTCATGATCCATGTGGCCCTCACAGTAAGATATGCTGAGGCAAAGGGTCTGAGAGAGAATACATGGGGAATGAGCAGGGCTGAGACTCCACCAGGCTTGGTGTTGGTTTCCTCAAGAGGATCAACTCTTCAAAACACAATATCTAAAGAAGCTGGGTCTGATCTGGGCCAGCAACATTACCCAAGAGGTTTAATCTAGTGGGTGAGATGTGGCATCAGATGTTTCTGGGTTGATGTAATCCTTTTTCTAACTAATTGGTAGACAAATTATGGTTCTGTGGAAGTCATTGGCCAATAATGGTGTCCTCTCCTTGGGAAAGGAGTTGGCAAGAGTTAAGTTGGGCTCTAACCAAATGGTCTTGAGTCCAGGGCAAAGGGCCAGCCTCTAGTGGGAAGTAAAGTTAAGAAAGCAACACCCAACAATATATCATGCTATTTACTAGCATGGATTTGGGGATCAGGTAGGTCTAGTTTCAGATCCCAATGCTGCTACTTACAGTATAACCTTGTCACTTAACCTCTCTAAGCCTCATCTCTAAGACTCGATTAATAATAACTGCCTCAGAAAGCCTGGAGAATCCCAGGGACGGCGGAGCCTGGTGGGCTGCCGTCTATGGGATCACACAGAGTCAGACACGACTGAAGTGACTTAGCAGCAGCAGCAGCAGAAGTTGTTAAAAGGATTAAAGGACAACAAATTATATAACACACTTAACATAGTGTTATAGCTCAGAGAAGACATTCAAAAACTAGAAGTTATTAACATCATCTTTACCATCTGGTCTGGGCATTCCCAATGGAGCTGAGGGTCAAGGCTTCAGTGGGTAGACCCCTGGGTGGGATAGGCCCCAAAAACATCAGAAATGAAGCAGAAGACCTCAATTGTGAGTGGATATGTGACTTTGGGAATATTACCAGTTCTGGACTGGGCTGGCTTCATCCCTGGTCTGGGCTGAGCCCCTTGGTGGAAGGATTTAAGTACTGCACCTAATAGTGCCTAAGGGACTGGACAAAAAATAAACAAGTTTCTGGACAGGAATTTATTCCTGAGGCCTAGCTCTAGCTGCTAGTCAGCTAGCTCTTTTCTCTTGGTAACAATGATAAAAGCTTTGATAAATAAGTGCCTTATAACAGTTGACTATAAAAGATGATATATATCTTTCCAGTCAGCCTTGTCTTTCTCAATCTTCATCCCACCCTACCTCTCCACCAATCTGAAAAAAATACTAAAAAGTGTATTGGAAATGTCTTGCTATTTATTCTATGATGGAATGATTTCCCTGGAATATAAACAAATGGAAAGGCCTTTAGGTGGCATTCACTCAAGCTGGTAGGAGAAGATAGAAATATTCCCTCTAGCACTTGGGCAAATTGGAGAATATCACTCCTAGGATTTCTTGATAAGACTAATACCCCAAATTTCCTGGTGAGCTTTGTTATACTTTCAGAGGTGAGGAAAACTGTCTCCAGGGCTCCCAAGAGAAACCCACTATGATCCAAGATAGCTAGTTAACATCTGATACCAGGCAAATAAAACACATATTACACTGTTTCATCGACACTAATTGGAGCAACCAAGGCTGAATTCCCACAGGTCTACTGTCTGTCCTCTAGGCCCAGATCTGTGCCCTTGTTCTAAAGACCACAGAACTGCAAATCATTCTTAGTCAGTAGAGAAATGATGAAGGTTTTTATCTTCTGGTTTTTATCCTCCTGGTTTTTATCCTCACTCTGTAATGTACAGATGATCCTGCCACAGCAGGATTATTTTCCCCTCTCTCTCTTTGTGTTCTGGGTCACAGTTTAGCCTCAGGCACCAGCCTTCCAGTCTCTTCCATCTTAGCTTTGAACCATGAACCTGGTCAAGAGTTCAAAACCATGACCACGGTCAAGGCTACCATTTCCAGCCTGAGAGTTGAGGCCAGAGCTGCTCAAAGGGTTCATCAAAGGCTGGCAAGGGAGTCTGCTGTTACTTTGACCTCTGTTTCTCTAGCTCACAACATGAATAGGTTTTATTTAAGCATAAATGATACAAAAATTTTTGCTAAAGTTAAAGACAAAATTAACAGACTATGACTGGTAGAGGGGGTGGGTAAAGACGGCAGCAGCCAGGCAGATCAGAGAAAGTCTTTCAGCTACAACCCTCAGGTGGGATCATGACAAGAATCTATTCCATCCCACCCCCCAAAATAGTCACCCTGTCTTTTTCTTAAAGGAATTGCTGGAAATGTGAGCCTATTTTAATTATGCCAACTGAGAATGCTTCTTTTTACTCTTTTCACATGTTTGTCATTAGAAAAATAAAAATCTTCAATTTAGGCTACTTCATATCACTTCCTTCTATAAGTTTTCAGTCTTTTTTGAAGTTGAGCTATGTTTTCCTTTAGGGAGATGTCTTGCTAAAAAAAAGCAACAAGCTGGTTTGAGGCTTGGAAGCCACCCAGACCATCAGAAAATCCTGAGGGCCTGCATATCAGTCTCTTTGAAATTTGATTTCCCTAAAATAAAAAGAAGGCTGCAAGGAACCTCTCTGAGCCCCAGCCCTCCAGGGCCAGCTCTCTAGGGCCAGTGATTTGTAGCCATCAACAGGGCTAAGCCTCTTCCTTATGGAGCCCTTTGTCCTCTCAAATGTCAAACGGTTGTAAGGGCAAGAAACCCAAGGTCAACTTCCACTTGGAGCAAGCCTAGGAACTGGGGTACTCTGCTGGGGAGCAGCAAGGAGGTGGATTTTCATTTACATTTGACCTGATCTTCTTCTATTCCCACGGATTTTCCTTATTCTCTTTCCCCTCTACTATCCCAAAGGGAGACTGCTCAAGGTTTCAACAGTCCAGCACTTAAAAAAAAAAGAAAGAAAGAGCAAACTCACATGGCCAGACCCTGGGCATCCCTCCAGTTGCTACAGCTTGAGGTAATCATGGTCAGTATCAGGCCATGATGTTTATTTGTAAAATATCAATCTGTCAACAGGCTCAAAGTTTTAACTGCCTGTTAAATGGCAAATGGACCCATGCAGAGACTGTGTGAAACAAGTTCCAAGTTCTATCAGCACAGCCTTACATATGCAAGGTTATGCTTTTTCAAATAAAAATAATAAATAATCTGGCAATGTTTACCACCAAGATCTTGAAAACAATGGTACTCTCTAGGTTTCTTGATTTAAGTTTCATCCCTCTAATCTTTTTAACTGAAGGCCTACTCTGTGAAAAAACTGATGGTCAGTGACAGTTCCTCTATCAGCCCTAAAACCTTGGCTTAATGGGTTCCGGGAGTGAATGAGAGCATTTGACCCAATGGAGATGTATGTTCAAGATGGCTACTTAGAATGGTAGAATTTCAGAGCTTGTTGGAGACTTCAGGTGAGACCAAAGTCTAGAGAGATGAAGTGACTTATTCAAGGTCAGTCACATTACTCCAAAGCCAGGACGAAAGACCAGGTCCCTGAAGGTCCACTCCAGAGTTCCTTGCCTTGTAGTCACCTCTTTAGTTTAGCAAAGGCTCATCAATATGAGTAATAAGGAGGAAGGCAGACCCTTTGGCAGCAGAGTGGATGGTACATATAGCATTGGGAAATTCATGTCTGGGGTTCGCTACTAGGGAAAACTACTGTAGCTACTGCTCACGTCACAAGAAAAGGTTGGGAAAAAATCAACATCAAAATGACCTGCCTGACTCTGAAACATGGAACAATGTGAAGAACAGAAGAACTATTCACTCTTGTGGCAGCCAGTCTCCCCAGTGAGGCACAGCTCGCAGTATTTGCTACCTTGTGAAGCCTGCTCACATCAGTCAAGTGCAACAGAAATCATGCTAACCTTTCATCTTTCATCTTGAAATGCTCACTCTTAGGATGCACCTTCTCAGAACCTGGCCACCAAGCTTTGAAAAGCCCTAGTTGTCACTTGTAGAGACCAAGTGTAGCGGGAGTTGTTCAAGGGGACAACTCCAACTGAGCCCTTAACCAGCAACTGCCAACCACACGAGTGAGCCTGATGGTTAGCCAGCCCCTTCAGGTCTTCTAATGGCCATGGCCATACCCAACATCTGACCAGAAGTACAGGAGAAGCCTCTAGTGAAAACTGTCCAACTATGCCCAGCCAACCCAAAGACCCATGAGAAATCATGACTGTGTTCAAAAGCACTCAGATTTGGGTGGTTAGTTACACAGCAATAGATACTTGGAGATTTTTTTACACAGAATGGAACAAACGGTAAATCCTAAAGATCCCTGGAAACACGTCATTTTTAACTGAGGTCTTCCATGTGGTTAAAAAAAAAAGAGAAATCATACAACCTAAAAGAGAGGTATGAATTTTTGTGGAGTGAACGCTGGCAAACTGTGAGGTTTATGTGAGCAAATAACCAAAAGCATCACACATCAAGGACACTGAGGGGAAATAGAAACT
The DNA here is from genome assembly GCF_019320065.1 of Cervus canadensis. NCBI lineage: Eukaryota > Metazoa > Chordata > Mammalia > Artiodactyla > Cervidae > Cervus > Cervus canadensis. The sequence continues at coordinate 24,228,220 of NC_057402.1, read as the reverse complement.
GTTCAAACTTAACCTTAATGAATGCCCAAGGACATTCATTATGCACGTCACCCTAGCAATAAATACTCCAGAAGTAAATCAAATGGAGGACAATGCAGAAGAGTGAAGGAATGCAAAGAGTAATCAAGGGAAGAAGGAGGCATATGCTCTGCATGGCACAAAACCATCTGGAATGCTCCAGAGGAGAGTGAAGCCACGTGGGATAAACAGAATATCATGCTTTGGAGACTACAAGAGATCTCCCAAGTCATTCAGAGGAGTAACAAGCAAAGTTAAGAGGGATAATGAGAAACGTTCCAAATGTGCCTGGAGAGAAATGTCAGGACAGGAGACAAGAGGTCTGGGAGTGACAAGGAAGAGCATTTATGAACAACAGCAGCAACATAAGCTAATGGAGCAATTATCACACAATAATCAGGCTTCATTGCTAAATGTTCACAGTCACTGCCCAGGGTGGGCCTTGGAGTAATTCAGCCAGTTGCACGATCTTAGCAGAAATAGTCAAGATCTCTCCCTAGGTCCCAAAGTTCACAAAGGTTGCTGCTGGAGTCTTGATTAAAATGAAGCTTTGGATCTTATTCCTTCCTTCAATGATCACAAAGATTAACAGCAAGTGCCTGAGTTAGACTCACTTGTTCCAGGAGGCACTTGTTCCAGGAGGAGACATTTGATGGAAGTCAAGACTGGCTGAGAAGGGGGTTCTAATGACCTCAAGGAGCACGGACCTCATTTAGAGCAGCGACACTGCTTTGGAGACAATTTCAGTTCTATGTTTCCCATCACTGTCATAAGGCAGCCTGGTATTACCTATACATTTACATCTCCTTCAGGGCCTCAAACATAGCAAGGTAAATCAAGCTGAAGTTACTAATCATATATTAAAATCAAATATCCTTAAAAGAGCTTCTACTGTGTACCAGAAATTGGGCTAGAAATTCTGCATGTATTCTATGTCCAATGGCCATGTTACTGGCCCTTGCTGAAGGCCAATTGTTAGAATTTGGAGTTGCTGTTGGGGTTTTTCCCTTTAAAAATCAAACTGAGAATGGCTCATTGAACTCTGGGTGAAACAAACAGGGAGAAAGTCAGTATCTTGATACTATATATACCTTCAAGATTAGAAAGGCAAATAATATTATTTTATTGCAAAATGAGAAAGCACAGAGAAAGGGGAGACAGGACTAAGCGGCAAAAATGGGAACCAATGATCAGCTACTAAAAGAACAGAGAGACTCAGGTCTCAAACAGAAGCCCATCTGCTTGGTTCTCACACAGAGGGAAAGGCAGGAGAACTGAGGACACAGGCACAGTGTGAGACGGACCTGCCCTGCCCAGGAGGTCTTTTCTCCCTTTAACAGCACATGCTGTCTGAAAGCTAGCACCTTCAAATTGTTATTAAAAATTCCTTTTATCTTAAGCTAATCTTCAGGCAATGAGAATCGCACAATTTAGGGTTGTTGCTGAGGTTGTTTTCCAACAACAACAGAAACCACTTAGCTCCTGTTTTATTGGAAACAAACACCCTAACACCTAAAGTAAATTTCATGGCCCAGAGAGCCCAGCGACCATAAGTTTCATATAACCGACTTCACCATGGGATCCCTATACCAACAGCCAGGTCCAGGGGAGGCAGGAGAGTTTACAACGAGAATCCTAAGTAAGTGTCATTTAGTTGCTCTCTACGTGTGTTTCTCCACAGGCTTGGAGCCCATTTCCCATTCAGCTCTCGCTTGCTACCCGCCAAGGAATGTGTTTTCAATACACACAGCCCAGAAGGCTCAGCACGAAAACAAACACAATTTCAGAGTTCTCCAAACACTGTTTCAGAGTCAGAACAAGCCTTTGTAGAATATATAAAGACAGGAATATCTTTGAGAATCAACCAGAAGAAGGCATGAAAAAATGAAGAGATTTCACAACTAAATTAGGCTTATAGTCACCCTGGGGGCAGAGGGCACAGCAAAAAAGCCCTTTTGTCCCTCAGGGAGGTCACAAGGGAACAACACTGATTCACATACCTATGTACATACAACTCACATGTGTACACACACACATACACACCGATCTCAAACTGCCCCATACCTCCCCAACTGTACTCTACAAGGTGAAGGCCAATCATACCCTAAGTTGATTAAAGTGAGCATCTGAGCAGGAATCCTATCCTCACCTACAAATGGTCCAGAGTAGCTATCAAGGCCTCCTGTGGTGTGTGGCCTGAGACCCAGGATACATAGGCCTTTGTATCAATGATTCATGCAACAAGTAATCCCACAATATATCTGCCCCAAATAAGCATTTATTATTTCATATGGTTTCTGATCATATATATGGTTAGCCTGAACAACTGGATGGTTCTGTCTCAGGGGATGTCACCAAGGTTGCAGACAAGATATTGGCAGTTGTCTGAAGGCTTGACTAGGGCTGGGATCCACTTCCAAGATGACCCACTTAATAGCTGTTGACTGGAGACCTTGGTTCTTTGCCACATGGAGCTCCTCATGGGGCTGCTTGAGTGTACTCACAATATGGCAGCTGGCTTCCCCCAGGTTATGTGATCAAAAAAGAGCAAGACAGAAGTCATAATGTCCTTTATGATCTAGCCCCAGATGTCATACATTATTTCCACAGTATCCTATTGGTTTACCCAAGTCAGCCCTAGTCATTGGGGAGGGAACTTCACTAGGATATGAATTCCAGGAGGACTGTGTCACGGGCGGCCTTCATGGACACTGAAGTTCCCACAGCTTTAGAACTGTGCTCTGCCTGATTCCTAGTGTCTCATCAGTTCTTGCTGGTTCCCTGGCCGGCCTCCTAGTTCTTCTACTTGGTAAACCTCAAACTGCCAACTGAACTGTGATCACTAGTAACTTCAAATACTTTTCTATTGTTTGGAACATTCACAGTAAGAATATGTTTTATAATTTAAAATGTTTTCAAACTAACATACTGTCAGGTTGATCAAGTTTCCCAAATTTTTATGGTCTTTCCATTGTTTATCATTACAATGAAATTTAAGGCTGTAATTTTCTGGATTTCTTACCAACTAAAAAAAGATTTGTGGGATATATGCAATTATTCAGATTCCCTAAATTTCTCCATTGTAATTGAATTTAACCACTTGGTGACCACAATTGCAGTTATGCACACATGAATATATCTTAAGAACGTAGTTACAATTTCTTAATTGCACCAACCTATCATTATAAAGAGGTCATATTTCATTAAATACTTAAGAGTATTACTTGGTTGCAAGTACTAGAAAATCCAATGAAAAGTGGCTTAAACAATGAGATTTTATTCTCTCACAGCTCATGAAGCTCCCACATCTTTTATACATCCGTGTGAATCACTAGCTCTACAGTGCCACCAACAGCTCATGTCCTTTCCATATCCTGCTCTATCATTCTCAGCATGTTGGTAACACCCTCTCATAGTTGCAAAATGGACTCTGTCAGCTCTTTGGTATCTCATCCCCTCACAGCCACATCCAAAGCAGGAAAATAACCTCTTTATCTTCTGCTTCTCCTTTTTAAGAACGAAGAAACCTTTCCATACAAGTGATCCAGAAAACTTCCCTTTGTCTCTCATTGGCCAGAATTATATCTCACATCCATTTTTTTGTTTTTAATCAGCAAGAGGGATGGAATTACCATGATGAACTTATTCACCCCTAACCCTGGGGTCTAGGGGTGGGGTAGGGGGGAAACAGCCTCCCCTGAAGATGGTCACTCAATACCTGAACTAATGATAGTGCTATTAACAAGGAGAAGTAGTGTTGAGTCAATGGTTTGAGCGTTCATCAACCAGTTGATACTGCCAGACATCAACCTCTTCTTCCCAACCTCCATAGTGACTCAGCTATTTCTGAGAGGTCCCACAGGATACTGTCTCAAGAAAGCCTCGAAAGAAAAAAAATGATGACAAAATCATCTCCGCAAAAGAAGGACTCTTGTGCCTTCCAGTTCTCCCTAGAACGCATGCCTCACCTCCACAATGAAGTGAAATTGCAGAGGAAGTCTCCTCTTCTCAATCTAAGGTGTGCTTCTTGAGTCTCCTCTTCCTAGCCCAGAGTTGCCTTCTTCCCAGGATGACTGATAGTGAGGAAATATCACTTGTGCCCACCCACATGGCATGACGTGAAGCCTGATCCTATGGCTCTCATTACAAATACATCAGGAAATGATAAATCAATACTAGTAAAGTCAGGGTTATTCAGCTTGGAATAACATCAGGTGCAGGACAGCAACAGTACAGCAGGTATGACTTAGGCCAAGACCAAGTTCAGGTAATTTTTGAAGTCTATTCACAAGTATGACATCAAGTTCAGGGCTGCATATCTTGCCTGTCATTTTGTGATCTCTGGCTCCAAAATGTGTCAGCAACTGTTTAAGAGCACACATTTAAGAATAAGCAATAATAGAAGGCAGAGGGTAGCAAACTTTTTCTAGTGATGGTCTAGATAGTTAACATTTAGGCTTTGAGAGCCATACACCACCTGTCACACTACTTGCTGTCGTAGCAGGAAGGCAGCTATAGGCAATATGCAAACAAAAGAGTGTGATTGTGTTCCAATAAAACTTTATTTACAAAACAGGCAGCAGGCCAGATTTGTACCATAGCTCATAGTTTTCCAACTCCTGGTACAAGGCATAGGGCAACTTAAATCTACATAGAAAATCATTTTCCCACAAAGAAATAAAGATGTCTAGAAATCTCTACTTTGATCAAATATACACATAATTTACATTAATTGTATTTACATATTTACTCTCAGAAAAATCCTGAGTTCACAGTTTCCCCCTCCAAACAATGCATAAGTACTCAAGATATCTTTACAAACAAAAGTTCCAAAGCTAAATTTAAGCTTTTATCTCTTAGGAGACAGACACTGCTTTGAGATTTATTTAATTGAAGTATAGTTGATTTACAATGTTGTGTTACTGCTTTACAGTAAAGTGATTAAGACACAGATAAAGATAAATACATTCTTTTTCATATTCCTTTCCATTATGGTTTATCACAGGATGTTAAAAGTTCCCTGCGCTATCCAGTAGGAACTTGTTGTTTACTGTTTTAAGTGACGGTCTTTCTAGCTTCTGGTAATAAATGAAGTTTAGAAGGTTAGGTTTCAAGTTTCAGCCAAGACACCTATTGCATCAATGCAGTTCACTACTGCAAAGAATAAAGTTTACTCCAGAGTCATCATCAGGTTAAGTCTCAGCATCAACCTCCGCCACTTAAGGGGATCATGCATGCTGTAAAATGTAGAAGCTGTGACAATGTCCAAAAATGTTACAGGAAGAGATAAAGCTGTATTGCTTGCAATCTAGATATTTGCTGCCCAAAATCACCTTCTCCTTCTTCATATCCCACAAACACATATCTTATCAGAGAACTGAGTTCCAAACTGAACAGATTTCTTTTTTTTTCAAACTGGACAGATTTCTAAACTGCTTGTTTTACTACATGCTTTTACTCAAAAGGCACAGATGCTCTTCTGACTACCTCCCTAGAGAAAACAGTAACTCATCCTCTGCCACCAATGCCACTCTAGCAGGAGGATTAAGTCTAGCAAATTTTAATCTCCTTTAAAATAATGCCCATTGATTGTACATAGTAAGCACTTACTGTCCTTATCCACTCTTGTGTGTACTTAGTGAAATTTATTTACTCTCTCTCATCATCAATCACAGAATTCCTGCTTAGAAAGGCACTGGGGCAGTAGGCAAGCTTGTTGTTCCAAAGCTTGGACAAGCCCTGACTTCACACATAGGGCCAGGGCATCTGCAGGTGTGTTCTCCTAGGTGGGGAGCAGGTGCCAAACACCCTAAAATGTGTAGAGAAGACACAAACTAGCAAACAATAGGAACTAACTAAGGCTAAATGCTGGGAAGATCAGTGAGTGGGTAGATGGGTTTTTATATGTAGATCACTGGACTATGTGAAAGGAAAAAATTATTAAATTTAATAACTGCTCCTATTGTTATAAGAATAAGACAAGTCATGGCTTATAGCTTCAAACTACTTCCTCACATATACCTTCTGAAATGTGTGGTGATTCCCACTATTTTATCATAAGGGCATGTCAAGGGGAGATGGGGTAAATTGTAACAAAAAGAGATTTGGAATATTTAAACCAAAATATCAGTGTGTTCACCTCTGTAGCTTTTAAGAACACTGATAACATATTCCTTCCTATCTGCCCCCCACATATGACTCTTGTTTTCTTTGCAGCTTTTTCATTACAGCCACCCAAATCAGTTTCTTTGCAGCTCCGTGATACAGGGTCAGGGGCTGAACCACTTGATTTCTCATGTTTTCCCCTTCCATTTTCTTTTCCCAATGAGACAGCCATGGTGGAGCACCCCACTAGTTGGGTGGCATGGCAACCCATGAAAGAACTACACCTTCCTGTCCTTCTTTTCCCAAACATTTCTAATCTAAGCACATTCAACAATAGCCCAAGCAAAGACTTGAACCTATCAGACTCCCTCTGACCATGACCGTAGGGCCGTGTTCTCAAATTTTAGTGTCATCAAAATCACCTCCAGGGCTTGTTAAAACTCAGATTGCTGAATTCTACTCCCAGGGATTCTGGTCTGAAATTTTGCATTTTTTAACCATTTCCCAGGTGATGCTGATATTGCCTGTCCAGGGACTTTACTTTGAGAACCACTGCCCTAGGGCATTAGACCAGGATGTGGACTGATAGAATCACTTGGGCTAATAATAAAATACCACCAGGTACCTCAGCCTTCACATCTCTGGCTACCAGATCCAGGATTTGGAAGCAAAGGCAAGTTCAGTCAGGGAAGGCCAGGCCTGGGAATCCAAGTAGATCCTGAAGCTCAAACACAGACTACAGGAGATGGTGAGCCTTGTAATCAGAGCCCAGGACTGGAACCAGATGACTGGTTTGAATTCCCGCCTGCTCTCATGGGCATCCCTGGTGATTCAGATGGTAAAGAATCTGCCTGCAATGCAGGAGATTTGGGTTTGAGCCCTTGGTCAAGGAAGATCCCCTGGAGAAGGGAATGGCAACTCTCTCCAATATTCTTGCCTGGAGAATTCTATGGACATGCTCTCCTACTGCAACCATGGACGAGTCCCTTTCTATCATTAAAATAATTTCTTCATCTATAAAATGGTGTTGATAATCATAGCTACAACCACAGGGAGTGGAGGTAATCCATGTAAACCATGCAAATTACAGTGTTTGGAGAATTCCAAATAAGTTAATTGTAAATGCTCAATAAATTCCTAGCATGAGAACAAGGCCAAGACGTGGGCCTTATTGGACTAAGGGGACCAACAGACAAAGCCTAGCCTGAGGCTGGGGGACCAGTCTACATGGGGAAAAGCAAGGTAAGATACAAATAATACATTGGCCAGAGGTGAAAGTAAGGTCTCTAACACAGATTTTCTGCCCAGCAAGTCTTTGGACCCAATACGTCCAGATCTCGAGCATTAACATAGTAGATCCCTCTGGAACTGAGCCCTCCCCTGCCTAGACCTGAAGTCTGCTCCTTAGCTAGAATGACAGTCTCTTGCCCTGTGACCTGTCCTGTCACCTTGCTGCCCACAATGAAAAAACCAAACTATGCTAAAGCTTGTACCCCAAACATCTCACTGTAAAATCGATTAACTCTACAAGCCTTTTTTTAATAAGCAATGCTCTAATCATACTCATAAAAATGATTTTCCTACCCTCACAGTTTTCATACTGCCCAAATAAGCACGACTATGCTGTTTGCCAATTCCAATTACTTAGCAATGGCTGCCTGGATTTATGCATATTTTTAATTATTAATTAAGTTTCTTTTTATTGTTTTTTTATTTTTGAATCATATAAGTATGCATGTTTAAAGTTAATAGTCAAATAATTCTACAAGCTTTACTACAAAAATGTGGTAGCTTCTTCTCTCCTGCAGCCCCATTTCCCCCTTTCATGCAGTCATTACTTTCACATCTTTTCACCAATTAAATGAAATTGGTCTATGGGTCTTTAAATAACACTTTTGTACTCTGCTACTTGATTGGTTTTTTTTTTCTCCCAGGTTTACACATTATTTCTTAACCTTCTGCTATAAATTTTAAAGTTTTTATTCTTTTCCTTTTATCCATTTCACTGTACACACGTACTCTTTCCCATTTTTTCACCTTCCCATTATAATTAAAATTCCATGATTTTAGATAGATCAGTATTTGGAATTTATAATATTATCACTATATGAATGCTATTCACAGATGAGTCATGTGATAATTATAATTACTTTTCCTTTTCTGCACAACTTTTTACTCTCCCTGGAATTAATAATTGTCTTATTGTCTTCATTTACCTAGTTTTCTATGTGAAAGTGAAAGTCACTCAGTCATGTCCGACTCTTTGCAACCCCATGGACTGTAAATTCTCCAGGCCAGAATACTGGAGTGGGCAGCCTTTCCCTTCTCCGGGGGATCTTCCCAATCCAGGGATTGAACCCAGGTCTCCCACATTGCAAGACATTGCAGGAGGATTCTTTACCAGATGAGCCACCAGGACATGAGTTTGAGTAGCATTAAAGCCTGTATTTGACACTCACGTAACTCTTTTCTCAAGACATTCAACACATGGGATATTCTGTGAACCACATCTTCCTGGATGTGTTCTGGAGATTTCTGATCTGCTCTAATATGTCTGTGCCTGATACTCTCACTGTCTTGCTGGTGTCTCCTTTCACTGTTTCTAATTATTCCTTTTGCTCCCAGTGAAAATGTCTTTATTCCTCCTTTATAATCCAACTGATACTTTGAATGGGTATCAAATTCAAGACTGGCAATCATTTCCCTTAGAATTTGAAAGCATATTTCCTAATGTTTACTAGATTCTAATTCTGCTTTTGAGAAGTCCTAAGCCACTGGAGGCCTTACAAATAGCTGTGAAAAGAAGAGAAGCGAAAAGCAAAGGAGAAAAGGAAAGATCCCCATTTGAATGCAGAGTTCCAAAGAATAGTAAGGAGAGATAAGAAAGCCTTCCTCAGCAATCAATGCAAAGAAATAGAGGAAAACAATACAATAGGAAAGACTAGAGATCTCTTCAAGAAAATTAGAGATACCAAGGGAACATTTCATGCAAAGATGGGTTTGATAAAGGACAGAAATGGTATGGACCTAACAGAAGCAGAAGATATTAAGAAGAGGTGGCAAGAATACACAGAAGAACTGTACAAAAAAGATCTTCACGACCCAGATAATAATGATGGTGTGATCACTCACCTAGAGCCAGACATCCTAGAATGTGAAGTCAAGTGGGCCTTAGAAAGCATCACTACGAACAAAGCTAGTGGATGTGATGGAATTCCAGGTGAGCTCTTTCAAAACCTAAAAGATGATGCTGTGAAAGTGCTACATGCAATATGCCAGCAAATTTGGAAAACTCAGCAGTGGCCACAGGACTGGAAAAGGTCCGTTTTCATTCCAACCCCAAAGAAAGGCAATGCCAAAGAATGCTCAAACTACCGCACAACCGCACTCATCTCACACGCTAGTAAAGTAATGCTCAAAATTCTCCAAGCCAGGCTTCAGCAATACGTGAACTGTGAACTTCCAGATGTTCAAGCTGGTTTTAGAAAAGGCAGAGGAATCAGAGATCAAATTTCCAACATCCGCTGGATCATCAAAAAAGCAAAAGAGTTCCAGAAAAACATCTATTTCTGCTTTATTGACTATGCCAAAGCCTTTGACTGTGTGGATCACAATAAACTGTGGAAAATCCTGAAAGAGATAGGCATACCAAACCACCTGACCTGCCTCTTGAGAAACCTGTATGCAGGTCAGGAAGCAACAGTTAGAACTGGACATGGAACAACAGACTGGTTCCAAATAGGAAAAGTAGTATGTCAAGGCTGTATATTGTCACCCTGCTTATTTAACTTATATGCAGAGTACATCATGAGAAACTCTAGGCTGGAAGATGCACAAGTTGCAATCAAGATTGCTGGGAGAAATGTCAATAACCTCAGATATGCAGATGACACCACCCTTATGGCAGAAAGTGAAAAGGAACTAAAGAGCCTCTTGATGAAAGTGAAAGAGGAGAGTGAAAAAGTTGGCTTAAAGCTCAACATTCAGAAAACTAAGATTATGGCATCTGGTCCCATCACTTCATGGGGAAATAGATGGGGAAACAGTGGAAACAGTGTCAGACTTTATTTTTTTGGGCTCCAAAATCACTACAGATGGTGATTGCAGCCATGAAATTAAAAGACGCTTACTCCTTGGAAGGAAAGTTATAACCAACCTAGATAGCATATTAAAAAGCAGAGACATTACTTTGCCAGCAGAGGTCTGTTTAGTCAAGGCTATGGTTTTTCCAGTGGTCATGTATGGATGTGAGAGTTGGACTGTGAAGAAAGCGGAGTGCCGAAAAATTGATGCTTTTGAACTGTGGTGTTGGAGAAGACTCTTGAGAGTCCCTTGGACTGCAAGGAGATCCAACCAGTCGATCCTGAAGGAGATCAGTGCTGGGTGTCCACTGGAAGGATTGATGCTGAAGCTGAAACTGGAGTACTTTGGCCACCTCATGCGAAGAGCTGACTCATTGGAAAAGACCCTGATGCTGGGAGGGATTGGGGGCAGGAGGAGAAGGGGACGACAGAGGATGAGATGGTTGGATGGCATCACCGACTCGATGGACATGAGTTTGAGTAAACTCCAGGAGTTGCTGATGGACAGGGAGGTGTGGCGTGCTGCAATTCATGGGGTCACAAAGAGTCGGACACGACTGAACGACTGAACTGAACTGAACTGAAGCCATTCTGATATTGACCCTTCATGTGGTGTACTTTTTCTCCTAAAATCTTGTAGGATCTTCTCTGTCCTCAATATTCTGAAATTTTATGAGGAACTTTGGTGTGAGTCTATTTTTATCCATTTTAAGGGGGTATAATGAATGAACCCTTTCAGTCTGGAAATGTGTGTCTTTCTCTAGAAAACTGTCTTGAATTGTTTGATTGATGAGTTTTTCTCCACCTGTTTTCTCTATTTTCTTCTTCAGGAACTTTTATTATTTAGATGTTAGACCTCTTGAACTAGTCTGTAAAATTTATTAACATCTCATCCTTATTTTCTATCTTGTTTTACGTTTGCTGTATTTTAGGGATACTCACTCAACTTTATCTATAAATTTTCTATTGAGTTTTTCAAATCTGCTATTATATTTTTAAAATCTAACAGCTTATTTTTTAATCCACTTAATGGTCCTTAATATTGCTTTTTAAATATTCATCTCCTGGCTTAGTCTCTGATTCTTCCAAATTGCTTTGTCTCTGTTTGTGCTCCCTCTCTCTCCCCACCACCCTCCTTCCCCTTCTCTGTCCCCATTTTCCCCCTCATTAGACACCTCCTCTGATGTTCTATAATCTTTGGTTATATGGTAATAGTTAAGTGAGGACTGAAAAGCTGATTGTAATATAGGCACACCCCCAAATATAATTGCATGTTTATCCTAAAGAATGATCAGGGTTGTTTCTGTATCTTATTAATTGCTTTTCACCATAGTCACCAAAAAGGATCCTGTGGATGTCACCTTGAAAAGTGGATTGGTTACTATTAAAGGTAGAAAAGAAGAAATAAATGAGCAACATCCAGAGCATGCTATATACAGGAGAAATCATCAGATCTCTCTTCCAAGTTTCTGGAATTACTAAATGTCTTTCCACTGAAATGTTTAAAGAATGAAGCAGACAAACTGGCTTTCCAAATGACTTAAAGACAATTCCCTCTCACCTAGCATTTGAATCAGATGTTTTTTTCACAAGACTAACTTGCTGTACTATGTAGAGATGCTAACAACTGCCCCCCAACCACATGCCTTTCTTGGATGACTTGTTCACATCCCTGGGAGGGACATTCTTGTGTTCCCTTCTCCTCCATCACAACTTAGTGGGCCATAAATGGGCTTAACTCAAACTAGGCCACTCAGATTTTCTCGGCAGGGAATTGGAAATAGGACACTGAGAGACATGGTTAAACAGTGGGGATTCCTTGAACTTAAAGTTTCAATAAGGTTGAAGCCATAGTTTGTGCCATGATCAAACTAAGTCAGAAAATCCATGAGAAAGACAGACAGACAATGCCAATACACAGCGAGCAGCAGAAGAAAGCAGATGTAAAAAAGTGGAGATAAGAGAAGACAGGATGCCACCAGTGACTGAAGAAATGGTTTAGTATACTGACTGACTTTTTTCCAGATAACTGGGTGTATGTTCCATACCTGCCCTGTGTCCTTTCAGTAAATTCAGTTTGTACTTGAGCCAGTATGTGTGAGCTTCTATTCTTTGTCATCAAATGAGAAAATATTCACCAAGTACAATAGTCAGATTCCAGCAGGAAAAGATGCCATACTTAAAAACGGTAACAGAGGAAGATCTAACAAAAACAGATTATTTACAAAGGGGGCTGAATGTAAGCCCCTCTACAACCTTGGGTGTAGCCAAAGAAAAGCCAAAGAAAAAGGCGTGAAGTGAAAGTGTTAGTTGCTCAGTCGTGTCCGACTCTTTGTGACCCCATGAACTGTAGCCTGCCACGCTCCTCTGTCCTTGTAATTCTCCAGGCAAGAATACTGGAATGGATACCCATTCCCTTATCAAGGATATCTTTTCCATCCAGGCATCTAGCCCAGGTCTCCTGTTGCAGGCGGATTCTTTACCGTCTGAGCCATCAGGGAAGTCGCAGGTAAACAGTAAACGGTGTCTACTGCTACAGTCTCCCATGTTCTTTTTAAGACACCCAATACATCACAGTTGTCATAAGATCTTCTTAACACACATTTATCTGCTACTAAAAATTAGAACAGCATACCAAAAAATGTATTACTATTCAAGTTTTTGAAAACCAGAAAATCTACTTAATGCACTTTGCTCTAAGTAGGCTCTAGCCAAACCACTAATGTTTTCTTTACATTTCTTCTCCACAAGTTACTTTGCCTCAGACTCTTGATATTGGGTTTCACCTCACTGACTTCAGGCTTCTAAAAGACATGGGCAATGGTTCTTATTAGTGCTTCTTTTGTTCAAAGACGCTGAAAGGGCAAGAAGAGAGAGCATCTATCTTAGCCTCTCATAGAGAGTATGAACTTCCTGGCAAGACTTGTGATCATAGATAGAGGGACACAGGCAACTCACAGCAACCTAGCAGGAAGGGATCTGAGAGAATAAATATTCTGACCCTGCTCCCCTCCTGACCTCCAGTATATAGTAGATGTTCCTACTATCACACCCACCAGGAGACAGAGGGCAAGGGAACCACCGATGCCGTCAACAGGTGAAGAGCTGACAGGGAGGCAAATGGAAAATGTCAAGGGCACAAGGTCACTTGTGTCCACATCTTCAGGAAAAAGCTAACCTGGATTCCCAGGTGGCTCAGTTGGTAAAGAACCTGCCTGCCAATACAGGAGACATGGGTTTGATCCCTGGGTTGGGAAGATCCCCCTGGAAAAGGGAATGGCCACCCACTCAGTATTCTTGCTGGGAAAATCCCATGGGGAGAGGAGACCGGCGGGCTACAGTCTATGGGGTCACAATGAGTTGGATACAACACTTCTGATCCCTGGGCAGCCTCTCTTTAGCCCATCTGTTAAACTGGGAGTGGAAGAAGCAAAATCAAAATGCAAATTAGTCCCAAATTCAGCTTCCTCACAGACGAGTACATTTAATTACAAAATAGCGGGAGGGGGGATTGGGATGGGGAATACGTGTAAATCTATTGCTGATTCATGTCAATGTATGACAAAACCCACTGAAAAAATAAATTAATTAATTAAAAAAAAATAGCACCAACCTTTCATTCACAGGTAAGACATGTTCATCACAGATTTCCTTACAAATTTTTTTTTGTTTCTTTAATTGGAGGATAATTTCTTTACAATGTTGTGTTAGTTTCTCAGCCACAGGTACACATACATCCTCTCCCTCTTGAGCCTCCTTCCACCACACCCCTCCAGCCCACTCCTCCAGGCCCCTTTCAAATTTGGAAATATGAGTTGTAAGGTGTCCACTTTTGAGTGCAAAAGGAATACAAAAGTAGGAAAGCCCATTTACTTCCCTGCAGATTTCCAAGGCAGGAGTCTATGCCTTCTCTTTCCCTTCTAGCTTCCCCAGAGCTCCTTATATAGTCATTCTCAATGTGTGCGGATGAAGCATAAAATAATCAGTGAATGAGAAACCTCACACACGCACGTACACAACCTCCTCGGAGAGTAGCAGCTGCATAAATTAGAGGTTTACCCTCAGAAGAAGAGCTCCGAAAAGTAAAACTCCTACTTAAGAATATTATATTTCCTTTAAATTTACTAACATTCCTATTAAGAATGTATCTGAATAATCTTCAGTTATGACAGAAAGCTGGCATGAGAAGGTCAGAATTTCCAGAACCTCCCCTGTGGCTGCAGAATGTCTTCATCTCCCCAGGAGGGCCTGGCAGAGCCCTCTCAGAGCAGGCTAGTGAGCCTTGATTGCATGTCACCACCGCTGTCTGGTTTTTGATAAGCAGATAAAATTGGTGATGGGCCTTTCATCTTCAGATCGTGGTTAGAAGCCCTGCATCACTGAGTCATAGTTAAAAGCTGCTCCTTCTGGAGATGGTGGGAAATGAGTAGGTGTGCTCAGCCCACCTCTTCCTAGATGAAAGCTGCCTCATGAAACTACCTCAGCACATCTGGCACAAGTTAACCAGTGCAGATTCCTGTGGTGAGGGAAGGGGAGACTGGGAAGAAACTCTGAACTCAGACTCTGGGAGTGAGGGGGCCCAATTATGACAAAACAGAAAACACCCTGGAAAGACTATTATTAAATTACTAGCTCTAATCACAGGATCTCAAAGGGTAAGAAAGGTCACCTCTATCTTATGCTGGGGAGCTGGGACCACATAAATATCAGCATCCTTCCTTCATGAGTGAGAGCCTTTCCAGAAGTGTGAAATCCCTACACAAGGTGACTAAAGTAGAAGCCAAATCTCCCAATCCTCAAAGACTTTCCATGATCTCTATTTTCTACCAATGGGTACTGACATGAATGGGCAGAGAGCAGTATCAAGTTATAACTCTTGGCAGAATCAATCCTCATGCCTTCCTAATGCTTGGTGTGAAATCATCCCTCAGATCACTACTATTACAGGCCCAAAGAGACCAGGAATATGGGTTAAGGTGGGAGGTAGGTGAAGGGCAGAGCATGAGTAATGTCAATTTGTCTGTCTGACAAGGGCAAGCCACTGGCCCACCAAGGCTGCTGCTGCTGCTAAGTCGCTTCAGTCATGTCCGACTCTGTGTGACCCCATAGACGGCAGCCCACCAGGCTCCCCCGTCCCTAGGATTCTCCAGGCAAGAACACTGGAGTGGGTTGCCATTGCCTTCTCCGGCCCACCAAGGAAATCAGTCTAAACAAAAACAATGGTTAAAAGGAACAAAATCAGCTCATTTGCACTAACATGGACGGACATAGAGATTGTCATACAGAGTGAAGTAAGTCAGAGAGAAAAACAAATATCATATATTAATGCATATACATGGAATCTAGAAGAATGGTATAGATGATCTTATTTGCAAAACAGAAATAGAGACACAAATGTGGAGAACAAATGTATGGACACCAAAGGAGGGAAGGGAAGGGTGGGAAGAGTTGGGAGATTGGGAATGATATATACACTATTGATACTATGTATAAGATAGATAATTAATGAGAACAAACCAGCTCTGTGGCACAATGGATAGTACACTGGACTTCTAGCCAGCCTGGGTGTGGTTATTCAAAGGTTGTGGGTTCAAGTCCCACCAGAGTCGAATTCTGATGGCTCCTCCTTCACTCCCATTTGGATATTTTTGGACTTCCCTGGTGGCTCAGACAGTAAAGCATCTGTCTGCAAGGCGGGAGACCTGGGTTCAATCCCTGGGTTGGGAAGATGCCCTGGAGAAGGAAATGGCAACCCACTCCAGTATTTTTGCCTGGAAAATCCCAAGGACGGAGGAGCCTGGTAGGCTACAGTCCATGGGGTCGCATCACTTTCACCAATGAGAACATGCTATGTATCTCAGTGAGCTCTATTCATGCTCTATGGTGATCTAAATAGGAAGGAAATCCAAAAAGAAGGGATATATGTAAATATATATCGAGAGAGAGTGAGAGAGAGGACACTAGCTTTTCTGTATATATATACGTGTGTGTGTGTGTGTGTATACACATATAGAGACAGAGTGAGAGAGAGCGAGGACACTAGCTTTTCTGCATATATGTGTGTGTGTGTGTGTGTGTGTGTGTGTGTGTATACATATATAGAGAAAGTGAGAGAGAGTGAGGACACTAGCTTTTCTGTATATATATGTGTGTGTGTGTGCGTATACATGTGTATATATATATAGCTGACTTGGGCTTCCCAGGTGGTGCTAGTGGTAAAGAACCCACCTTCCAGTGCAGGAGATGTAAGAGATGCAGGTTTGATCCCTGAGTTGGGAAGATCCCCTGGAGAAGGGTATGGCAACCCACTCCAGCATTCTTGCCTGGAGAATCCCACGGACAGAGGAGCCTGGTAGCTACAGTCCATAGGATTGCAAAAAGTTGGACACGACTCAAGCAACTGAGCACACATAGCTGATTCACTTTGTTGTACAGTAGAAACTAACACAACGTTGTAAAGCAACTATACTCCAACAAAAGTTAATTAAAAGAAAAAACAATGGTTGCCCATGGTTACAGATCAGCAAGACCCAATGGGTTAAAGTACACAGCAATCTGTGCCCTCCTGTGTGTCTCTTCTATGGAAAATGGGAGGAGGATCAAAAGGAGGGGATTCAAGGAACCACACAGGTGACGAGAGCAGTAGACACACTTATTTACCCTGGCTTTTGTTAGGGTAAATAAAACAGATTGCCCTGTTCGGCAAACCTTTTGCAAACCCCAGAAAGTACATTGTATAGGCTCAGTGATGTACTCTCTCTATTGAGTAGAGGAAAAGAACATGTGGGGAGAAGAGTGCCAAACAAGTTTTCGCAAAATTTCAATCTGTGAGATGAGACTGTGTCATCCATTGTGTCCTAAATTTGGGACTAAAGATGCTCCCAGATCTGGCACAAAACGCCTTTTAGCATTTTCTGTGAACTGACCCTTTGCTGAGTAAATTGCAAAAGAGCATTTATATTATGATTTCATTTTACATAAAATCATAAATGCAAACATAGACTTATGTTTATATGCACATAGATGCATAGAGAGATGACTGGAAGAATGTTGTAAAAGTATGCAGAATTTAAAAAAGTATACAGAATAATTATTCCTGGATTGTAGACATTCAGAGAACTTCATAATTTTCAAAATTGCTTGATTTTCTACAGTGAAAATGTGTTATCTTCATAAACACGAAAAAAAATGAAATCATTTTCCTTAAACTACTCAGAAAACAACATATTCAGAAATTTTATTATAAAAGGCAAAAGAAAAAGCAAACCTTTATTAACTGCTTCCCTTGCACTCAGGACTACATTTGGCACAGACCCTGTGAACTGTCATTTTTATTCTACACATAAGAGCTGACTTCTCATTAGAAATCATGTAAGTAATGAGAGTGTTGAAAGAACAAAACCATCAATATTTAATTCTATATCCATTCAAATTATCCATCAAAAATGAAGGAGAAACAGCAATTTCATAGACACACACACACACAAGAAAAACTTGATAGGATCCATTGCAAGCCATTTTGCCCTACAGGAAAAGTTTAAAAATCTTCAGGCAGAAGGAAAATTTTGTAGGTCAGAAAGTTGGAGATACATAAAGAAAAGAATCAGAGAAGAAATAAATGAAGATAAAATAAAATACTTTATTTTCTATTTTTAAAAAATGAGAGTGCTTAGTTTGACCAAGAATTCTGTAAGTATTATATCAATCTTTCAGCAAAGCAGAGAATCCTAGGGCTGAATACTTTCCCCTTTAGCTGAGGAGAGAATCCTAGGGAAAGAGGATGTTTTGTGTAGAAAACACCAGCCTGGGAACTGGCTCTCAAAGGATCCTCTGAGTCTCCCCCAGCTAATGGCAGAGCTGAGCTCTGCGTCCAAAGAATACTGCCTACCTCGCAGAGATGTGGCCAAAACAAGTGAGAACAAGATGCCTCATGATCTTTGAGTAGCAGATATAGCTGTGAGGAGGCATGTGCTACCCGTGACACATGTTCTGGGGGAACATCCACAGTGAAAGCCGCAGACCATTTTCTGAGGCCTGGTTGACCCTGCATTAAAGCATAGTGCTAGCAATCAGGAAACCCGGGATCGAGCCCCATGATAATCATTCAAAATAGCCGAGCTTCTCTGAGCCTCCCTTTCCTCACTGTAAGCAAAAGGCTTTACCTAGAAAATTTCTAAAGTCCTTTCCAGTTCTAGGAATCTGTACTCCACGACCTAATTCCAACCATTGCTTCTGGATTCATTAAACAATTGCCCTAGCACGTTCAACTGGTCTACCAGACATTGCTTCAGGGCTCAAAATTATGTGTGCTAATGCAGAGATGTAAAATGTCTTTTGTAATCTGCGTAGGATTTTCTACCTACTTAACTTTATTTCATAACCCACAATTATCTTTGAAAAACAGACAAGTCTATTTACTCTCTATTATCTGTATTCCAAATGGGGCCAGACCCTTCCTCCCCCTTCTTTATGGAAAATCCCAAAATCTCAGGTGGGAATCAGGATAACTCATGAGATTTGTCACTAGGAGCTTGGACTCTTTCCCACTGGGTCCCAAATGCTTTATTTCCTAACAGCAGCTTTTGTAAGGCAGGCAAAAAAGGCTGAGTTAATAGTTAGAATTTATAAATGGTTTTTGCAAATTAAACAGAATTCTATAACTAAAAAGCAACCAGTAGAGTGGATCTGTTCTATATTATTTCCTCACAAGCAAAAATTCAAAAAGCCAATTAAAGCCCCCAGGAATATCAGGTAGACACTTTCTTATCAAAATGGGCCAGAAGAGTGAATCAAACCACCCAGGAAATCATATATCCACCCCTTAATAATATTAACTGGAAAAATCTCAGCAACAATGATACCATGAACAATTATAAACATGGACTGCAGATGGCTGAATCACAATAGTCAAACTCAATTGCTTTTGGAAAGAATTAAGCCAGAAATGAATTTAAATATGTGGTTCAGAGGTCGACTTCTAAAATTTTATCTGGTGCAATCCACATCCTGTTTGCCAGGGTAGGTGGGCAAAGACACCAAGTCTTTCAGAGAGAGGGACGCCTTCTCTGATTTGGAAATTCTTCATAAACAATATCAAGCCACTATTCAGCCCCTCCTTCGAAAGGCTTATTCTTTTGTTCACTGTGGAGACACCATGGGCTAGAGATGCACTAACACCTTCCTCTCTTCACATCCTTTGCAGGACAACGTTGGCCCAGGGGATCCATCAGAAATCCCCCTCTTCATGGTCTCTAAACAGTCATTTGCAGGATTCACTCCTAGAAATCAATTTTCTGAAGTCTATTTCATAGACTTTAATAGGTTCTCTATTTAAAAAACAACCTTTGAAACTACTCAAATATATTTCATGCATCTCTATTGAGTCATTCATTTGACAAGTCTGTTGTTATCTGCTTGCTCTTTAAAATATATTTTAATTGAGCCAGGTATGTGTGTGGAGAGAATTTTTTTTCATTTCTAGAGAAATGTTATATCTAAGGGTACATCTTAATCCAAGTTAGTAAAAGAGTCTATTTACTTTCTCTGCCTTGGCATGTTCTACCTTTTAAAGAGGCTAATGAGGTGACTCATATTTTTGGCTGACTTCTTGAACATCAGGTCTTCTCTGAGCAAGTAACTCATCTTTTACACAAATACTGGACACCTGTCCACCCATCCCAGCTTAAATATTGTTTGTCCTGCTTCCTCTGATAGCAAAAAATATTCAGGCTCCGTCTTCCCACTAAGAGAGTGGGGAGGGGATGGTTTGAAAAAGTTGATGGCACCGGCTCTGAGATTTGCCCTTATTGTCTCTACTTTCGAACATGTCACCACTAGACACCAGGTGACCCTAATTCCATTTACAATTTTCTTCTTGCATCTGTGGATGCTTTCATACCTGGTTCTAAATACCAGCATAATGCAAGGAACTGAACATACCCAGTAAACGGGAAGGAAAATCAGAGATATGTTTATAGTTTCATACATTTACTATGCAGTGTTCCTTCCCTACTTTTGCCAAAAATGCTCATCTTCCCACTCACCCAACTAACCCCCCACCCTCACATCCTTAAGGTGTCCTCCAGGACAAGCTTCCCCTGGCCCCAAAAGTACACATCTTGGTTATCTATCACTCCCCTCTGGCTGCTCACACTCTACAATTGCATTTAACTTCACTACATTATAATTACCTGTTTATAGGTCTATTTCCCCAATGAAAACAGGAACTAAGTGTTTTTCATTTTTGATTGCCTTAGCTTGATCTAGCCTGGCACGTTAAAAAGCATCCAGTTGGAGTGAGAATGAGTGGGCATTAATGTTGTTCAACGGTTCTGAGTCATTAAGAAAATAAGTACCTGAGACTCAAAGGCAAAAATGTATGCAAATAGTTAAAAAACAAAACTGAACTTCCCTTTTTTCAAAGTAATACACATGGCTGCTTGTGCCTCCATGCACCAGTGCACATACCTCACTCTGCCTGGTATTAAGACTGGATATTTATGTAACCCACCACTCCACCAGCTCTATCATCTTGGCTACGACCACACATATCTCCATCAGCACACTACCACCTCCACAACCTCCTGCACTACTCTTTCCATCGCCTCCATCACCTCTAATACACGGCACTCTTCCACCTCCATCTACACCAGTGTCCTCACCCTAATCTCTACTGCCTCTTCCTCTTCCTCGACCACTTCCTTCACCTTCTGGCCACCATCTCCACCATCTCCACTGCCTCCAAAACTCCATCACCTTCCCCAACTCTTCCACCACCACTTCCACCTTTACTCCTTTCATTCCCATCTCCATAACCTCCACCAGCTCAACCAAAACCTTCACCATCTCTGTTATAACCATGACCTCCACCATTATCACTTCCACCCCCTCTATCTCCAATTCTTGGTCAATCCTGAATATTCATTGGAAGGACTGATGCTGAAGCGGAAGCTCCAATACTTTGGCCATCTGAGGTGAAGAGCTGATTCATGGTAAACAATTTCATTGTTTACAGTTGAGTGGTATTACAAAAATAAAACAAAAATAAACTTAAAAGTTTTTGCATAGAAAATGAAATCATCAACAAAATGAAAAAAACAATTTACTGAATGGGAGAAAACATTTCCAAATGATATGACCAATAAACAGTTAATCAGTTCAGTTCAGTCGCTCAGTCATGTCCTATTCTTTGTGACCCCATGGACTGCAGCATGTCAGGCTTCCCTGTTCGTCACCAACTCCATGAGCTTGCTCAAACTCATGTCCATTGAGTTGGTGATGCCCTTCAATCATCTTATCCTCTGTTGTCCCCTTCTCCTCCTGCCTTCAATCTTTCCCAGCATCAGGGTCTTTTCAAATGAGTCAGTTCTTTGCATCAGATGGCCAAAATATTGGAGTTTCAGCTTCAGCATCAGTCCTTCCAATGAATATTCAGGACTGATCTCCTTTAGGATTGACTGGTTGGATCTCCTTGCAGTCCAAGGGACTCTCAAGAATCTTCTCCAATACCACAGTTCAAAAACATCAATTTTTCAGTGCTCAGCTTTCTTTTGTCCAACTCTCACATCCAGAGCCAACATATATAAACAGCTCATACAACTCCACATCAAAAAATATCAATCTGATTTTAAATGGGCAGAAGAGCTGAATAGATGCTTTCCTAAAGAAGATATGCACAAGGCCAACAGACACATGAAAAGATGCTCAACATCTCTAATCATCAGGGAGATTTAAATCAAAACCACAAAGAGACAACACCTCACACCTGTCAGAACAGCTATCATCAAAAAAAAAAAAAAAGAAAAAACCCACAAATGACAAATGTTGGCAAGAATGTAAAGAAAAGGAAGCCCTCTACACTCTTGGTGGGAATGTAAATTGGTGCAGCCCTTGTGGGAAAACAGTAAGGAGATTCCTCAGAAAAACTAAGAACAGAACTGCCTTGTGACCCAGCAATTCCACTCCTGGATATATATCAAAAAAACAAAAACATTAATTCAAAAAGATAGATGCCCCCCCAATGTTCATAGCAGCATCATTTATAGTTGCCAAAATACCAAAGTATCTATCTACAGATGAATGGATAAAGAAAATGTGGTGTGTATATACACACACACACACACACACACACACATATACATATATATATATATATAGAGAGAGAGAGAGAGAGAGAGAGAAATACTACTCAGCCATAAAAAGAGTGAAATTTTGCCATCTGCAGCAACATGGATGAACTTGGAGGGCATTGTGCTAAGTAAAATAAGTCAGACAGAGAAAGACGAATACTGTAATGATACCAATTCATGTTTATAGAGCCCTAAAGCATGTCCATAATAAGAGCAAGTGTTAGGTTAGAAATGGTTTCACCCTTCACAGCAAACTAGACCAGAATTTTCTTCCAACCCTTTGCTTTCTTAAACAAACAAACCAAAAAAAAAAAAAGCTTCAAACAAAATTACACCAACATGGTGAAAGATCTTGTGGTGTGGCAGTCATATCCTCCTTCAGAACTGAAGAGTTTATTATTTCTTGCTGTCCCCATTGGAGTTGCCCGACTGAAAATAGCCACCTAACCCAGGCTGAGGCACTCATTCGGCACACTTATTTGATGACTGGTAGTAGTAAGATCGGAGAAGACAATGGCACCCCACTCCAGTACTCTTGCCTGGAGAATCCCATGGACGGAGGAGCCTGGTAGGCTACAGTCCATGGGGTCGCTAAGAGTCGGACATGACTGAGCAACTTCACTTTCACTTTACACTTTCATGCATTGGAGAAGGAAATGGCAACCCACTCCAGTAATCTTGCCTGGAGAAGCCCAGGGACGGGGGAGCCTGGTGGGCTGCTGTCTATGGGGTCGCACAGAGTTGGACACGACTGACATGACTTAGCAGCAGCAGCAGTAGTAAGATATAAAGTTTAACTCAACTCGAAAGTGTTATCCCAGCTTCAGAACTTTGCTTTATTGCATCTCCTCTTCTGAGGCTTCATTACAACCCAGCTTCTGCCTCTGCCTGATCTTGCTTCCTTCCCTTCCCTTCCCTTCTCTAAGCATTACTACAAGAGCACTGTCTAAGAAAACTCTCACATGCTAATATCTCTCAGAGTTGGCTTTCCGAGAAATCCAACCCACTACACCTATTGTGCCAACACTGATAATTAGCCCAGATTTCCTAGGTAAAAACGTTTCAGTTTATAAGTAACACATGTTTACCCTAACAACACAAGCCTAGAGGCAAATATAGATGACATATGGTTCTTTGGGAAGAGCCACATATATCTATGAATTACCATTCCTCTTGATGTCCAATCATCATGCCAAAGTTAAAAGAAATCACCTTCAGCTAACGTATGCCTTATGTTCTCTATTTTCTCCTATTTCCCCCAATTTTTCTATCTAACAATATAAATTATGTCTAAAGAAGAGAGAAGACTTTTTCAATTGCTATAATTTCATTATAGAGCCTCCCACCACTACATCAGGCAAAAAAATCCACCAAATACTGAATGAAAAGATACATAGATACAAGCTTAATATAGAAAAAAAATTTTCTTGAATTTAGTTTTTACACACAAAACTTTTGAGCAAACTTTAAGTTTAATTTTTAATTTCCACCATTCAGTTTAGTTAGTTCATTATTTAGTTAGTTAACTTTTGTTTTATTATTAATTTCCAGTTTTATCACATCATAGTCAAAGAATATAGTCTTAGGAAGTTGAACCTTTGGAATCTATTTAACTTCCTTTTTTACTTATATCACACAGGCCAGAAAAGAAGCATTATATGTGTTTGTCACATATCTTTTATTTATTTATTTTACCTGTTTGCCCTATTAGTTTCCAACAAGATTATATTAAGTTCCAAATATATTTGCTTATATGTCTTTTTCTTCTCTTAGGTCAGTCAGTTGCTGCTTTTAATATCAGTTCAGTTCAGTGGCTCAGTCGTGTCCAACTCTTTGCAACCCCAAGGACTGCAGCACGCCAGGCTTCCCTGTCCATCACCAACTCCCGGAACCTATTCAAACTCATGTCCATTGCATCAGTGATGCCATCCAACCATCTCATCCTCTGTCGTCCCCTTTTCCTCCCGCCTTCAATCTTTCCCAACATCAGGGTCTTTTCCAATCAATCAGTTTTTCACATCAGGTGGACAAAATACTGGAACTTCAGCTTCAGCATCAGTCCTTCCAATGAACATTCAGGACTGATTTCCTTGAGGACTGACTGGTTGGATCTCCTTGCAATCCAAGGGACTCTCAAGAGTCTTCTCCAACACCACAGTTCAAAAGCATCGATTCTTCGGCACTCAGCTTTCTTCATGGTCCAACTCTCACATCCATGCATGACCACTGGAAAAAAAACATAGCTACGACTAGACAGATCTTTGTTGGTAAAGTAATGTCTCTCCTTTTTAATATGCTGTCTTGGTTGGTCATAGCTTTTCTTCCAAGGAGGAGGTGTCTTTTAATTTCATGGCTGCAAGTCACCATCTGCAGTGATTTTGGAGCTCCAAAAAATAAAGTCTGTCACTGTTTCCATTGCTTCCCCATCTATCTGCCATAAAGTGATGGGACCGGATGCCATGATCTTAGTTTTTTGAATGTTGAGTTTTAAGCCCACTTTTTCACTCTCCTCTTTCACTTTCATCAAGAAGCTCTTTAGTTCTTACTCACTTTCTGCCATAAGGGTGGTGTCATCTGCATATCTGAGGTTATTGATATTTCTCCCAGCAATCTTGATTCCAGTTTGTGCTTCATCTAGCCTGGCATTTCTCATGATGTACTCTGCATATAAGTTAAATAAGCAGGGTGACAATATACAGCCTTGACGTACTCTTTTCCTATTTGGAACCAGTCTGTTGTTCCATGTCCAGTTCTAACTGTTGTTTCTTGATCTGCATACAGATTTCTCAGGAGACAGGTCAGGTGGTCTGGTATTTCCATCTCTTGAAGAATTTTCCACAGTTTGTTGTGATCCACACAGACAAAGGTTTTGGTGTAGTCAATAAAGCAAAAGTAGATGTTTTTCTGGAATTCTCTTGCTTTTTCAATGATCCTGCGGATGTTGGCGATTTATATACTGAGATCTTATTGTTAATATCAAAAATGTTCATGATTGTTATATCTTTTTTACAAATATACAATGTCCTTTATTTTCACTTATTAAGTTTTTCATTTTAAATTACATTTTCTCTTATTTTATAAGTGCTACTTGTAATTTCTTTGTTTCATATATGCCCGATGTATCTTTTTCCATTCCTTTATTTTCCATTTTCTGTATCATTTTGTACTTGAGACTTAGGTTTTTATACATATCACACCACTAAATCTTTGGTTTTTTAAAAATCTGACTTTTAATTGGTCACATTAGTATAATGTGCAATTAATTAATTTAATTAATGCACAATTAATTTGCTCACTTACATATATTGTGGTTGTTTTACACATTTGTTATCTTATTTGGTGCTATCAAATGCTTTCTTTTTACTTCTTTTTCTTTTTTCTTATTCCTTGGTCTCCTTTAAATAGTTTCCATTTTATACCACTGATTTAAATGTCATAATCCCATAATTATTGTTGTGGTAATTGCCCTAATGTATTAAGATTCATACTTATGCTCAGTTTTCCTAACAGTATCTAATATTTATTTCCTCTCAATGAGCCAAAATTTAAGTGCCTTCTCATTTTTTGATCTCTTCCTACACCATTCCACAAATGTCTAATGAATTTAATGTCCACACGTGACTCATAAAATTTGTCTTCTTACTTAAAAGTCACTATTCATACACACTTTGAGTTTTAATTTCCACAGATACAGACTTAAAGGAAATCAGACATATCAAGTCATCTACCTAATCATTTCTCTCCTTCCTGGAAATATGTCTCTGATAAATATGCATTTTAAATTGTCAAATCAAGTTTTGAGTTTCCCTAAATCCTGCCTTATCCCAGGCACCTCTCCAGCCCTGAGGTTTCCCAGGGAGATGTATACAGAGGGAAGTAAAGTAATTATTTCTAAACACTGTGTGACTTCCTTTTCATAAGTTCTTCAGACTTACTTAGGAAAGTCCCAAAGCAACTTCTTTGCCCTTCTCTGACTATAGCTGACCTAGCCCATGTCCTGAATTTTATCACGGAGGAGAAAGGAAATGGTCAAAGAAGGGACACGTGCCAACTCAAGTCACAGAGTTGGAGAAAGGCAGATGGCAGAGTATGCCTAGTGCTGAGCTGGCAGAGGCTGGGTGACAGCTGCCCTAGGCCCTGAGCCCCAGAATGAAGAGGGTCAGCCCCAAGAAGCTACAGAAACAGACAAAATGAGGCTAAGATCACCCCAGTACATTACAGGCATAAATTCAAACAGCACCCTGAATCTAACTTCGTATCTCAAAGGCTGAAATATTTAAAGGTGCAAAGTTGAGGTTAACTGTGATGCCTATGGTGTGCAGATCAAAAACTGTGTACTGAATACCAACTATCAATGTAAAAACAGGTGAAAAGACACTGTGTCTGTCCCCATAATGCTCATAGACAATTAGAAAAAGCAAATGTATGTAAGACTGTGAGATGTACACCATTATGAAAATTTTTTCGAAACTCAGCAATTCCCAAGAACAGTCACTAGCACTCATCATCCTGGGGTACAAGAACAACTGGCGAGCTGAGAGAGAAAAGTACTTTCTCTTACGGACCAACCGCCTAGCATACAAATCACTAGAATGGCTTCCCTTCCCCCAAATGGTCTCTTTCACTTATTACTAACACTAAAAATTTCTTTCAGAGACAAAGCCTGTCTTTCTCCAATTAGAGAAAACAGGCTTAAAATAGAAGTGCTGTGGGATGGTAAGCGTAGAAATTAGGTCAAACCCGTGTGTGAATGACTAATGTCAGATCATTGCCAGTTTTGCTAGCAGACAGAGGTTAGTACTTCAGAAATGCTGGGACCCTGGAGGGCCCAAGCATCATCCCACTAAAAGAAAACTGGAACATCAAAGAATATGTAGGCATGTGTCAAAATATTGTTCAGAATTTGTTCTGTTGACTTTTTACAGAAAACCAAGTAAAACCCAAAGAGATACTGACTCTTAACTCTCTTTGTCACCTCAGAAGAGACCGTGTCTTGAAATCCTACTCTCTGTCTTCGTTTCCTGGCATCTGGCCTTCTGAATTCATATTCTGAATCCTACAAATCATGAATACCTCTAACCTAGCTATTTCCAGACCTCTGCCCAGATCCCTCCATCCTCCAGTTCTTTCCTCAGGAGTGTAACTTGATCATGTTTCAACTGATTCCCAGAATGGCCCTTAAATTTCCTCCAAGGTGTTGCCAGATCCTTTGAGGACAACGATCATCTGTCATGCCTTCCCATGCCCTCGATTATCTAATCATCTGCCCCTCATATTAACGTCATCCACAATGGCTCTTATTGCTCCTTTCAGTTATCCCTCTCTCCCAACAATTAGGTCTCCACATGGGTAGACAGTCAGGACAGAGGGTTTTCTAGGGGGAGAAATGAATCTGATGCCTTTTATGTGCCTTCAGAGCTCCAACTTAGTTTAACAATCCCTGAGCACCACTTTGCGTGCGGCAAGGTATAAATATATGCTAATAGGAGGTCTGGCTCCTGTCACAACACATTGCAGGCTGCATTCGCGCAAGATAGAATAAAAAGATTAGATGCAATCTTGAAGTCAATCAGAAAGCAAGAGGAAACCAAAAAAAAAACGGAGCTCAGATTGTCAACAGGAGAGGCAGAAAAATGACTTGAATCGAATTGCAGTTTATCTCGTTAAGCGTTAAAGGAAACCAATTTCTGAAAGAAATTGGAAGGCAATTTAAACATTTCTACAGTTTTACTAAAGTTTGAAATTTTCCAGTGAAAGAATAAGGTTTTCTTTATTTCTGCATATCTGACATTTTCCCTGTACTCTCAGGGACTAGAAAGCCCTAGATAAGAGGACAGTTAAGGAAAAGAGCGCAGTTATCAACAAGGAAGGAAAAGAATCTGTTAAAGAAATACTCATTTGATTTCTCTAGCTCTTTCAGGTTTCATGCCAAAAAAAAAAAAAAATCTATGGAAGCTAGAACTACATACAAAAAAGCCAGGCTACAAAATCTGGCCTAGTCCTGAATAAATAACCAGGCTAGATTAATGGACAAACATGGAAGTCATATTCAATGGATGAAGGTCATATAAAATAGGCCAATCTCAAGATCAAGCTACATTCCACTGAAGCTGATGATATCACAAACCAAAGGTAGTATTCATAATGAACTCAAATCTCCTGGGATAAGCCTCTTTCTCCATTCCCAGAAGCAAGAATGTATTGACAGTGGCCTGTTTTGCAAAATGTAAATTGTTACTGCTGTCCAGCCTGAAGTATTTAATTCTCTTCATTGTATTAAATAAAAATTACTATCTAAACCTACATCTTTAGAGTGAAGACCAAACCTTCCCCAGCACTGTGTCGCTATGGAAATGATTTGGTAGCCAACAAAAGCAAACTTTTTTTCTATCTTATCCTGAACAATGTTATCCTGGCTACATCATCAGGAACACCAGGTTTTAAAGGAGACATCTAGTGTTAATAGCCATTATCTCAGAAAAAGGATCAACCAGAGTGAGGAAAGTGACACTCGAATTTTACTAAATATTGAGCATTGTTTGAATATTTTACAGTGAAAAAATCAATACTGCTTCTGTAATTTTTTAAAATGCACTTTAAGGTGCTCTGAGATGAATATGCCAAGATTTATTTCAGATCAACACCTCTGAAACACTGCCAACTCTTGGGTGAGTTAGTGTTTGGTTAAGAGCTGGACAAAGCGCAAGTGTAACTTGCTGCCATTGTGGCTTTGGTCTGCCTTCCTTTCTTTCCTCACATACTCATTCAGTCTATAAACACTTACTGAGTGCTTACTACCTCCTGGTCTGAAAAAAAAATGATGTGAAGCTAAATTTACCCCATTTAAAGAAAAAATAAGAAATAAAGAAATCAGAAATGGCATGTAGGACAGCCAGTTGTTCTCTATTATGATGAAAAGCAAAATCTCAGACAGATTCATCAGGGAGAATATTCAGGAACCAAAAAAAAAAAAAAATGCCTTCCCTGGTTTCTCACTCCTACTGACAACTTTTCCCTTTCAATAACTTGTTATGTGCCAGGAGCAAACAATATGAAATCCATTCCTAATGAGCAATAATTATAGCTTTAAGAAGCTGTACAATCAGTGTTCACTGATTTCATTATTAGATAGCACCATAAATTATGCTAATACTGATAACAGTTCTGGATGAGAGAGGTCCAGATCCAGGAGACTGCACTGGAATTATTTACATCCTCTATTTCTGAAACAATAGACCCGGCAATTTGAAAATCAGATGATCCAATTTATTCTGGCAGGACACACATGTAACAAGTTGCATCAACCATAAAATTAAATAGGTTTCTTTTTATTCTTTTTTATATTTTAAATTTTTCTCCTTGTTCTTCTCCTACCTTGCATGTTACCATCCTCCTTTGAGGAGAGATTTCTAATGACTGTAAATCTTGCTTCTAAAATTTCTCAGTGATGGTGGTTGATGATGTCATATGACTAGGATGGCTTTAGCACACCCATGTCTTCACGCAAGCTAAGCCTAAAAATGCAATACCTGAAAAGTCACAACTGCCTATCTCGATGCAGAAAAAAGTGCAGGGCTTTGGTGAAAGGGAATTATTCCTTCTTTTAATCAAAATTCCAAAATTTTAAGGGTTGACTATGAAAGGACAAACTTCAGATGAATATGAAGAACTGGCCCGGGTCTCCCAATTGCATCTCTCCTGTGTTAAACACTTCCTCTTGGAATTTACTCACTTTTCTTAATAGCAACACAGGCTACCATTTTTGAGTGCTAACTGTATGCCCGGTCCTTTCCAAAGGGCTCATGCACACTACTCCATTCATAAAAACCCTATGCAGTGATTCTATAGTTCCCATTCAGCATGTGAAGAATAAATAACTCAGAAGGCAACACACACCCATTGCCTAAGAATACACCGTAAGAATCTCAGAGAAGCCAGGATTCAAACCCAGGGGTACGTGAGATTGTGGCCTTTGACAGTGAATGTGAAGAATCCCACATAAATCGACTCCAAATGTGTGGTCCTTCCTGAAGCTTCAGGAAAGGGCAGCAAAGGAGGAAGTTTTATCACAGGATGCCCAGAAGGCTTCCTTAAAGTTCTCATTAAGTGTTGCCAAAGATATTGAGCATCTAGAGCACTTGATATTCTCTCATGCAATGCCAAGCATGTAGTCACCCTGGAGAACTCTGTGGTAGTACCAGCTAGGGCTAAGCATTCCCATATATCCTGTGATTGAGCAGTTGCATTCCTAGGTGTATCCCAGCAGAGAAGGACAGGCACAATGATGGTTAGAGCAGCATTACTGCAACTAGTCCCCAAACCGGAAGCAATTCACATGCCCATTGACAAGAGAATGGGCAAATGAACTGTGATTTGGTCATGCAATGGAATACTGCACAAGGATGAAAAAGAATAAATGCCTGATGCATGAAAAAAACATGTATAATTATACTCCCACAGACATAACATTGAGTGGAAGAAGTTAAAAACAAAGAATTCACTCTATATGATTTCAAATATTTGAATTTCAAAAACATGATAGAAGGCACAATAATGATTATCCATGGGCTGCTGACTGAGGGGGTGCTGTGAGGAAGTTCTCTGGAATGGAAATTCCTATATACTGATGCAGGCGGTGGTTACAAACTATATCCATACGTAAAAATGTGTTGATCTATTCATTTAACATTTGTGTACTTCATGTAAGTTATATCTCACTTTTTAAATAAATAAACATTCTCACTGGACTTTTCTGTCCCTCCAAAATCCCAGTCATTGTGGTAATTGGCCCCACACTTCTACTCTTAGCATCCCTTCAAACTTCACCCCCACCCTTTACTCCTTCCTGCTACCTTAGAGATTTATTATTTTCTGTCCCACTGGCAGCTTCATGTCTTTTCCTATATGAATCAATTTGGCTCTCTCTGGTACCTACATTTCTCCTCTCCACACATTACCATAATCAACAGATCAAAAATTCCAGCAGTCAAACAGACCAAACAAACAATTCTCTTTAGAAGAACATAGGTGTACCTTTACAGATATATCTCAATTATTTATATCTGTCTCCTTTGAGAGATAGTCTGAGGGTAGAAGGTATAAATCCCCAGATACTCAGTAAATGCAGAATTGTAGTAAGTGAACATTCTTATTCAACACAAGTCAAAAAACCTAGGCCACTCACAAAGTTCTCATCTTCCACTCGAGGGCCAGCAATCAATTAAAGTATAATAATAGACAAGAACACTTGGAGTTGGGATCATAAAGCTATGTCTCAGAGGCATTTGCCTGAAAACTGTAAGAAACAAGATGGCTGACTTTCATGATCACATGTCATTTTTATTACTTTTAGTCTTTTTATCTCTTCCTAGCTTATTGCCTTTTACTAAACAAACAAAACCAGGCAATTCCATGATCAGGAAGGAACAGAATAACAATAACTCCCTTGGAGTTTTTGGAGAAGACAAAAAGCAAGCAGTTTAAGCATGTTATTAAATCATCTATCCTCTGAAATGTAAGAAGCAGGTCACAAAATCATGCTGATGTCATTTCTTGATTTTTAGTAATACTGATCCTGGAAGGGTGACCGTTGTGGTTGATGTTTAGTCACTAAGTTGTCTGACTCTTTGGCTACCCCATCTGACTGTAGCCGGCCAGATTTCTCTGTCCATGAAAATCTCCAGACAAGAACACTGGAGTGGGTTGCCATTTCCTTCTCCAGGGGATCTTCCCAACCCAGGGATTGAACCTGCGTCTCCTGCATTGCAGCTAAATTCTTTACCACTGAGCCACTGGGGAAGTCCAGAAGAGTGATCAGTTTCATTTTATTTTAGGGGTGAAAGAGTCATTTATCTACTTGCTTAGGGAGCTACTCAATGGTAGGCATATCATAAAAATAAACTTATCTTTCCAACTAGCTGTATCCCAGCTAACAATCACTGACAGAATCTCAAAATTCAAACTCTGGAGTACAGGGGAATAAACAGACAAAAGGGTGAGTGCAACTTACTAAGGAAGAATGGTTAGCTTTCAAGTCCATTTTGAAAAGCTGTACCATGCCAGGTTTAGACAAGAGAAAAATCTTTTATTCAAATCCTTCACTCAAATATAATTAAATGGACTAAAATCTGAGTCATGTAAAAGGCCTCAATTGTTAGGCTGTCAAAAGTCTGTTTGACGTATAAGCCATTTTTCTGAGTATTGATATATTGCAGGTATTTACGGAACATTGTATCACACAAAACATTTCCATGTTTAGGAAAAAAATGTGCCATTCCATCCCAGTCCCCAAGGACAGCCACCTTAGTTGGATGACGATTGTATAAATACAGAAGTTAGCTGCTAAGAAATGCACCTTCACTTCTTGGAAAGTATTCCTATGTTTATCTTCTGGTGGAGCTGGGCTTGCTAGACATAAACCATTCTTCACCAGTAACAAGTAGAGGTTTATTTTTGTCATTCATAAAATAAACCAGGGCCCAGTCAAAGGAAACGACTCCTGGAGGCAGTTGCATTGTAGAAGTGTTGTAGATGTTACAAATGGCTCTGTGGCCCAGGCCATAAACAGTCTTCAGGAAGGCTGGTGCTGAGCTGTTGATATTAAAAATCACCTCATTAATTATGTTTGTAAACAATGCAGCTGTCTGTGCTTGCACACCGGCTTCCTTGGTGTCATAATATTTGTAACAATAATAACCATCATTTCAAGCCTAGCAACAAATAGTCAATCCAAGAACCTCAAGTGAAATCACATCTGGGAACTGCCACCTGGTCACTCAACATACTTCCTCACAAGGTAGGAAGACTGTAGTTTGTTTTCCACTCAAAAGACACTTACCAGCATCAACTACTCCACCAGAATTTTTCCCATCTCAGGTTTTGAAAGGAACAGGTAAACGGCTATTGCAAGATGAGGAACAAAACAGAGAGAGACACCAAGAGTCAAAAGAAAAGGAAGAGTGGCCCAGAAAAGGACATCACGTGATAGAGCTCTCAGAAGGGGTGATGGGAGCAACCTTTCCTCTGGTGAAGGATCAGTGAAATCAGGACTGTATGTCAGAGTGCCAGTTAACCAGCCATGCCTCCTCAGCACCCATTCAGTTATACTTTTATTCTACAAAATATTTACTGAGTACCTACTATGTGTCAGGTAGGTGCCATGTGCTAGAGAAAATTCACAAGCAGATATCCATTTTAGATGCCTGTTGGTGATACAATTGAAACATACCTAATCAACTCAGTAATTATATAATCCAAGTGGCCTAGTATTTATTTTCTTTAAAGGCACACTTTTGGAGAACATATTTCTAAAGTTAGCCCAGCAGTTATAAGCCCTTAAAAGTGACCAAAAAACAAGAGGAAAATACATTTTCTATGTCACTTAAGCAAGCTGGAATTACTAGACCTCTTTCCACACCAGAGGACAACACCTTCATACCTCATTTATGCCTCCTCCGCATGTAAATTCTGATTCTGAACTTCACCGGAGAGAGATAAATGTGGTATCCAATTCCAAAGCATTACCCATTTTCCCTGTCTCTGTCCCTCTCTTTCCCCTCTCTACTCTGTGTATATATTAATTTTATAGATCTTTTTATTGTCTGAACTACACTGGTTGCGTGAGAAGCAGAACAATAGGCCAAGAAGTTCCATTTCACACATGCCATCCTTATAATTCAAATAGGACAATAAAGAGAGAGAGAGAGAGAGATCTATAAACTGGTGATAAATCAGTGTCCTAAACCAAATTAACCAGCGAAATAGATTATCATAAAAATAACGCCATGAAAAATATTCTTCACCTTCCTGGTTCAGCCATCTGTAATGGAGAGAGGAAGGCATGTGTGTGTCTGTGTGCATGAGACACACACATTTACAGATGCACACATAAACCTTACACACACACACACACACACACACACACACACACACTTGTGAAGAGATCCAGGAGCCATGCAGTTTATATGCGCTGCTAAGCCCTCCAGGAACAGGAGAGGTCTAAGAAACTCCAGGATTGCTCATTAGCGTTTCCCAGTTTCTAAAGCTCAGTTTTTCTTCAACATGGTAAACAAAAACACCATGTGCTAAGTATTGTGCTAGACCTTGAGGAAACAAAATGAACTAAAAGAGATGCAAGGCTTATCCTCATAAAATGTCCAGGCAGGGCAGAATAGGTAGACAGTAATCAAATAAGGTCACACATAATATTTTTAAAACTAAAAATCCTGATATGTGCCATTGAAAAAAGGCACAGCTGCACTGAAAGCAGAGACCAGGGGAACCTAACCCAAGATAAGGGCAAGAACAAACAGATAATCGAGCTGCAGAACGTTTAGGGTCTAGAAAGATATAAATAGTCAACCAGCAAGCAACATCCTACATTAGTAGGAGGTGTGAAACTCTTTCACAGGAGAAACCTGAGAAGGAAACATGACTGAGGCCCCAGGTAAAGAGAGGATGGGGTTGTTCCCATCAGAGGGAACCACATCTACAAAGACTCTGAGAACAGAGAAGAGATGTCACAACCCAGACCTGGAAGAAGGTCACAAAGGGCAGAGAGTAAGGGCAGAATGATGCCGGCAGAGACACGGGAGGTGGGCAGAAGCCCTTGGAGGGGAGGGGAGGGTGGTAAAATGTGGTCTTGGGTTTTCTTTTGCAGATGCTAATGTTGTTTCCATGTGGAACAGAGTTTGACCTGAGATAAACAAGACACTGAGAAGACAGCTATCAGTCTTCCCAAGGTTCACACAAGTCTAACTGGGAGATTGGATCTGAGTCTCATGCTAATTAGCTGTATGACCTTGGATAATTTGCTTCACCCCTTTAAGCCTCAAATTCCCCACCTGTAAAATGGCAATAATAATGGTTTTAGTGGGGATTAAATGAGATCATGCCTGCAGAGCACCAGACCCACTGTAAGCCTTCAATAAATGTTAGTGACTGGTGGTGCTGGAGATGGAGAGAAATAGATTAGAGAGATATAAATAGTCCACTAGGCAGCAATCACTCTACCTAACTCATCACTAGGAGGAGTGAGACACATCTTCTTTCCCAGGAGAAAGGTTGGGGAGGGATGAATGAGAGAAAAGTGATTGGTACCACTATGAAAAGTTTCCTAAATTTGAAATAATTTTTGTTTCTTATGATAGCACTGCCAGTAGGTATCTGAGGCCACTGAGAAAATTAGTTACTAAAAAATGCTCAAATAATATCTTGAACAACCTTTGGGATAACAGCAAGAAAAAGATTACAGGAAGGCAAATAACTTGCCCAGGGTCGTGGGCTGTCATTGGAGTTGAACCTGGGTTGCACTCCAAGTTTATGCATTTTCCAGGAGGGGGCACAGCCTTCAGAGAAGTCCAAATGCAACCCTCCCCCTTCCAGAAGCTTTCAGTCTACTCACAGCAAAAAAAATAAAATAAAGTAAAAATAAACAGCAAGCTTCAAGAAACAAGGTACAAGTGAAAGGCCAGCTCTATTGTTTACATTGAAAATTATGGTGACAATATAGATTGCTTTGGTGTTTCAGTAAGCAGTGTCAAACTAACAGTGTTATAAAATACTTCTTGCCTTTGGATCTAGTAACATCACTTGGAGGGCTCTATCAAAAAGCAGATAGTTGGGAATTCCCTGCCAGTCCAATGATTAGGACTTGGGAGCTTCCACTGCTGGGACCCAGGTTCAGTCTCTGATCAAGGAAGTCACAAGTCACACAGTGTGGCAAAAAAAAAAAAGAATACAGTTAATATTATATATAAAATAGAAAACCAATAATAAAGCCCTATTTTGTAGCACAGGGAACTATATATTCAATATTCTGTAACAAGTCATAATGGAAAATAATATGAAAAAGAATATATATATATTTATGCATATATATATATGACTGAATCCTTTTGCTGTACACCAGTAAATAATACAACATTGTAAATCAACTATACCTCAATAATAATAATAAAGAAAGCAGCATTATTTACCAATTGCCAAAGGCAATTGTTATTTACTTTTAAAACAAATTGATTGGTACGCTATTTACATATCCAAAACTTCTAATTCAGTAAGAAAAAAAGTTATCCTCTGTATTAATCACAGACTCGAGGACTGAAAGACTTCCTTAATTAAGTCAAACAGAAGCTTTAGGCAGAAGCTACTTGTGGGAAGCTTACGGTAATTGATCCTGAAATTAAGCACCTGTTCAAAATTCGGACACAGGATTTTTGGTGTACCCCCAGCAAAAATCTCACTCACAAAAAAACCAGAACTGGTTTCCCCAAGCTGATCCTTGGGGGCATCCCCTTTAAACTTGCCAGCTCTCCCAGTAGAAGATAAAATCATGCAGGGGTATGGATTAGCTATCATGTCATTATAGCAGGCACAGCCGTCTGTTACAGGTAAATTGCTAAGCAATGTAATAACAATGCAGTTTATTTACTGTGCAGGGTGCTTATCTACAGAAATGTTCCCGACAAACAAAGAAAGGCACAGCTAAATGCCTTTTCCTTAGAATTACAAACTGAAGCTATGCCAGCACCCTCGGAGAATAAAAATGCTAAATAATCCCTGTAAAAAAAGAGTCCCTAAGAACCGAAAGCATTTCCTAACAGAGGAAGCAGAAAAAGGAAATTGGCAGGTGGGATGTCCACAAGGTCTTTTCCAGGCTCACGTTACGACTGACCAGAACATGGCTAGGGCAAGAGAGGTGAGGAGAACCCAAAGGCCAGTCAGGCTGAGTCTGGACTCAGAGCAGTCATTAAAATACGATGACGATAGTGATGATGACAAGGACAATGAGGCCGACTAGCATCTGTCACATGCCTCTCACCTTCCACTGCACTTTTCAACATTATCTTTTAATTATCAAAACAACCCTAGTTCTACTATTACTCCCATTTAACAGTTAGAGAGATTTACAGTACAGAATGTGTCCACTAAGCTGTCACCTTGAGACTGGAAAACAGGCTGCCTCCCTCAAAAACAGAGCCCTTAATCTCATACTAGACAGTTCTCAAGAATCTGAAGGACTCACCTGAGGTTGGACCTGGCATATAGGATTCCTGCCCTCCCCTGGCATCAGCTCCCACCTTATACACACACCCTTCATCCAATGAAGTCTCCACCGGCCTCACACTCTGTGCTGCACAATGACGGCCCTACTGCATGAAGGTAATATGAAGGGCACCGTTTTCTTGAAAACCTAGTAGATGTCCTTTAAACACACAGCTTTCCATGAACAGAACAAGCGAACTAATTAATGAAGGAATGAGGAACCCAATTAAAGAGTCTAGGATGAACCTAGAGGACATGACTGGAATGTGATTTCTCTACAAGAAAGCGATAACAATCAATACTATAAACATATCTGAAGGTAGAATGTATCCACAGAAGGAAGGCCGTTCGCCCTGAGTTCAGAAAAATGGAGCACTATTGAATTTGGTAGTGTTTATTCAACTGTGCCCCAGGGAGAGAGGGGATGGATTCCTGGTAGTCAATATAGAAAGATGTACCAGGATTGTTTCGTTCACTTCAGTAGACTTTGTGTACCTACTATGTGCCATAGTGTGTAACAGGCACTATGATTTAGTGTGCACTCTCTCTCTCTCTCTCACAGACACACACAGTTCCTAACATGGAGGAACCAGAAATAATAACAAAGAGACCAACATGTAAACATCTCTTGAATGCAAAGCACTGCAGTAGTGGTATGTGAATGAAGCACAGAGGAGATACACTTCCTCTGTCTCAGGTCTAGGAAAGCTTCCTGAAATGTCTCTAGAGCTGTGTTTCAATGAATAAGCAGGCATCCTCTAGGGTACAAAAAACACCAAAAAAACTCCAGGCAGAAGAACCAGAAGTTATCTATATCACAGCTGGTTGGGGATAAAAGTATTAAACCAGAAACTGAGGGTGATTATATGTTCAGTAAACTGAGATTTATCCCAAGGAAAATAGAAAACTACCAAAGGACATTAGCCGGAGAGGAACAAGGTCAACTTTCACTTAGAAAGATCATTCTCATAGGAATATAAACAATGGAGGTAAATGAAGAAAAGCCAACGAGGCACAGAAACCAGTTAAAAAGACACCATCAAAGTCCTATGTGAGGATATGTGCTGGGTTAATGGTTGCTAGAATGAAGGGGAAAGAGAAAACTGAATATATATAGCAAATGATGTTGTCTATTGGATAGTTGGAAAGGATGGAGGAGAGGTAAAGAATCTAGGATGACTCCAAGTTTCTGGCTTGGATGAGCAAATTAATGGTAATATCTTGAAATGAGACAGGAAATACAGAAATACATGAGGGATGGGAAATTTGCATTTGGAAGATGAAGGAAATTAGTTTCACTTTGAACATGTGGAGTCTGCAGTGCCCACTGCACATCCAAAGAGAACTGTCCAGTGGGCTATTGGACATATAGTTCTGAAAATCAGAAGAGTCAACAGGACTGAAGATAAATATTTGAACATCACAAGCAAACAGGTGATACTTAAAAACTATGAGAGTAAAAAGGATTAACCAAGA
This sequence comes from Cervus canadensis, assembly GCF_019320065.1. NCBI lineage: Eukaryota > Metazoa > Chordata > Mammalia > Artiodactyla > Cervidae > Cervus > Cervus canadensis. Next base: position 24,189,366 of record NC_057402.1, on the reverse strand, counting down.
ATGGATAGGAAAATGGATGAACAGATGGATGGAAAAATAAGCAAATTAAAATATTAACTAGCGAGAAGAAAAAAAAAATATTAACTAGCTTTAATTTTAGAAAAATAAAAAAAATTATAAAGCTTTGAAACATAGTTTTACTTGAATTTTAGATTTTAAAAAGATTTAAAAGTGAAGAAAATAAACTTTAGATGTTTCTTTGCTATAAATAGTAATGTTTCTTAAAAAGAGCCCACTAGGTTAAGGAAAAAAGATTATAAAAAAGCATAAAGTGGCTAAAGTCATTTTGAAAAATCAACTTCCTGCTAAGAAAGACGAAGAAATTAGCACTTTTACACCTCCACTCACATTTCCTGGCAAGGGTCACCCTGGTCTTTTACTATGACTGCTCCACTCCTGAGTCCTTTCTTTTGATTTACCCTTCATGTGGATGAATCGTGATTTAGTTTTTTTCCACGAACTTTTCATGCATTGTATATTTCTTGAGGTTGTAATGATCTTTACCTGTAGTTTTCTTTCTTTTTTGGCCGCTCTGCGTCTTCACCGCTGCACAAGGGCTTTCTCTAGTTGCCACAAGCAGGGGCTACTCTCCAGCTGCAGTGCGTGGGCTTTTCGTTGCGGTGGCTTCTCTTGTTGCAAAGAATATGGGCTTCAATGGTCGCAGCTAGTGGGCTCCACAGCACAGGCTCGGTAGTTGTGGCCATGAGCTTAGTTGCCCTGCAGCGTGTGGGATCTTCCCAGATCAGGGATCGAACGCGCATCCCTGGCATCGGCAAGAGGATTTTAAGCACTGGACCATCAGGGAAATCCCTACCTGTAGTCTTTACATTTAATAAACACCTCAGCTGGATGTAATATTCTTAAGTCACTGCTTTCCCAAAACTAGCCATATTTTTCCTCTTAACAAATGACTTGCAAAACCCATGGTAGGGAAGGGAAGACTTAAAAGAGTATTTCTCAACATGGTTGGTTCCTCCATTTTTTGAGGCAGCAATATTAAAGGCAATGTTAAAAGCTATAAGCCCTTCTCTGCCTCACTAAATCTCCTCTCTCAGGACTGTGCTCAAGTGTTGTCAACCACTCTTTAAATATTTCCCCTCTCTCCTTCCTAGGCAGAATTATTAAACTTTTGCAGTTGTTACATTTATAGTTGTATTCCTGCATGCTTCCCCTCTAAACTGTAAACAGCTTGAAAGAAGAAACACATTATCCTCTTTGTCACCCCAGAATTTATCACACTGCTAAAAGGCGGGGAGAGTGCAAATGTTGATTAGATAATCTATTCTAACTTTTCCCCACACCTATCCAAGGGACTCTTTAGAGCAGTTGTGTTCAAATTTAAGGAGGCACAACAATCACAGGGAAGACTGGTTAAAACACAGGTTCCTGGGCCCTTTCCAAGTTTCTGACTCAGAGAGTCTGGGGTGGGGCTCAAGAATTTGCATGTGTAACAAGTTCTCAGATGATACTGGTGCTGTGTTGGTCCAAGAGCTACACTTAACAGTGATTGAGAGCACCATTAGAAACAGAAATACACTGAGAAAATCCTCATAAACAAGAGATGAAAAAGGTTCAGATGATAAGCTTAAGCATACTTCTCAAACCATCTGAGAATGGGTTTCCCAGATGGCAGCCGGTGGTAAAGAATGTGCCTTCCAATGCAGGAGACGCAAGAGAGACATGGGTTTGATCCCTGAGTCGGGAAGATCCCTGGAGAAGGAAATGCCAACCCACTCCAGTATTCTTGCCTGGGAAACCCCATGGGCAGAGGAGCCTGGAGGGCCACAGAGACATGACCGAGCAGCCACGCACGCCATGGGTAAGGCATAATGTATGCCTTACATCACAGGCCCAACATAAGCCCGAGTGTTGGAGCATGTGGTCCATGAAAGTGGAAGTCGCTCAGTCCTGTCCGACTCTTTGCAACCCCATGGACTATACAGTCCATGGAATTCTCTAGGCCAGAATACTGGAGTAGGTAGCCTTTCCCTTCCCCAGGGGAATCTTCCCAACTGAGGGATCAAACCCAGGTCTCCCACATTGCAGGCAGATTCTTTACCAACTGAGCTATCGGGAAAGCCCATAGCTTGGCCCATAAGAAAACACATGACGTTTCACTTAATTTACTTAATCTTTCTTGATTCATTTTATCACTCATAAATAAGTACTCTAATCAGTGTTACTTACCAAGACTCCAACTATGCTGCTATAATTTAAATTATACTAACAATTCAATTCAGTGGTCAGGTAGGAATATAAATCCAGAGGAAACTCATGTACTTCAGACCAAATTCTCTCTCAGAATAAAACAATGATGATAATTTTAAAATACATTCTACTCTTACCCTCTTTTCTTGCGTTTTTCATTTTTTCAGCCTCCTTATCTCCCAGGCACACAAGATAGTTGTGGTTCTTATTTGTGCCAAGACTTTGCAAACCATCACTAGGTACACATTCCTTTCTATATCATCCACGACATTTAGCCAGTTAGTCCCTAGAGAAGATGGTCTGTGGTCCCAAGGCTTCTACAGCAAGCTCTAAGTGGTGATTTCTAATTTTTTTTTTAACTTTTATTGGAGTATAGTTGTTTTACAATGTTGCGTTAGTTTCTACTTTACAGCAAAGTGAATCAGACATACGTATACATACATCCACCCCTTTTTTAGATTCCCCTGCCATTTAGGTCCCCACAGAGCACCTCTAACTGGTGGTTTCTGTACTCCTTTCCTTACCAAGTTTTACTTCTCTGAACACTAAGTCTCCTGGTTTTCATGCTAACCGGCCCGGCAGTGCACCAACGCTGCGCTGCAGCGCCACCTAGCGTCTCCTGCCAGTAGAGACCCAGGGCTCACCAACCCTGGGTGCTCACCACCAGCCCGCTATAGTAAAGGAACTCTGGATTCAGATGAACCCTGCCTCTACAAGAAATTGTCCAGATAAAGTCAAGGAGACCTCCCATCCCACAACAGATTGTTAAACCATTATTTGAAAATGTCTTCAGCTCAAATGTTCACTTCACATTAGGATTTTAACACTGAAGGTTTGTATATAAAACATCTTGCTGGCAAGAGACATTCAATGGTGAGGGTGTGGAAAGAGGAAAACTGCAGGTTGTGGGCCTTTGGGTTCTGCTTCTCATGGCTGTGGCTGTGGCTGAGCTTCGTTGAGAGCTGCAGGATGAAAATCAGCTTGGCCTGGCCGGGGAGCTAGATTGAAATGGAGCCTTCATGCTCCGTGCATTAAGCAAGCAGCAGCCGCATTAGAGGCCGAGGGTCCATTAGCTCTCATTTAATGTTTCTTCTCAAGCAGATAAGTACAGGCATCAAACACCCCAGGCCTTTTATGACACATAAATCACAGGTCAGTGCCTTCCATGGAGACTCCTGTTTGCTAAGTGAGTAGTTACACCAGGAGCAAGGAAGCAACGCACTTAGAGACCCAGAGGGATGAGTTGACTGCATGGGTCAAGGCCAGGAATTTCTCCCTGCAATTTAATGATTAAAACCTTTCTCCTGCTTGAGAACTGACACATCATTCAGGACCTTCCACAAGCAGCAGCTCACACCAAGAGCTTCCCTTGGTCCCAGTTCTACCATTAACTTATTTCTCCAAGAGTTGGTTTCCACAAGCCCTACTGAGTGGAAATCAGGCTATGAGACCCCATCTCTTGACACCCCACTAATTGGATAAAGGTGGATATTTTCCCATACCTAATCCACAGAATCTCTCTGTTTTCATAATGTACGCCATGAGGCACACAGACAAGAGTGAGGGTGAGGGGTCCATGTTAATGGTGGGTCTCTAAGTGAAGGTCTGTGAACCTAGGCTGCTAAGATCCTTGATCTGCCCTGATTTCTGCCCTTCCTGGGTCTGCCACTGCAGCTTTTCGGTGGATTCCATGAGTTCTGTACCTAAAAGCAACTTGAGTGGATTCAGCTCCTTTTGACTAAAACTGCTTCTGAGAAACCCTGAAGCTGAGGGAGAACACTGATCCAGCTTAGGCTGGGGCTTCTGCTCCCTCCTCCAGAGCCACACTCAGCCCGGCCATGTGCCTGTCATCCAGGCCAAGGCAGGAGATGGGTACCCCTGCGGGAGGAGGCAGGGGAAAGGGGGGCTGTGGGGGCCAGAGTGTGGTCTGCAGACTGCTGTCAGCCCTCCTACCTGTTACTGGTCTACAACAAGAAAAGAACAGCAACTGAGAAAAACAGAACTTTTGTAGCAATTTTCCAGAGCAATTTGATGTCTATCGAATCTAATATTTTTCTTTTTTTTAATTTATTTTAATTGGAGGCTAATTACTTTACAATATTGTAGTGGTTTTTGTCATACATTGACATGAATCAGTCATGGGTGTACATGTGTCCCCCATCCTGAACCCCCCTCCCATCTCCCTCCCCATCCCATCTCTCTGGGTCATCACAGTGCAGCAGCCCTGAGCACCCTGTCTCATGTATCAAACCTAGACTGGTGATCTATTTCACATATGGTAACATACATGTTTCACTGATATTCTCTCATATCATCCCACCCTGGCCTTCTCCCACAGAGTCTAAAAGTCTGTTCTTTATATCTGTGTCTCTTTTGCTGTCTCACATATAGGGTCATCGTTACCATCTTTCTAAATTCCATATATATGCGCTAATATGCTGTATTGGTGTTTTTCTTTCTGACTTACTTCACTCTGTATAATAGGCTCCAGTTTCACCCACCTCATTAGAACTGAATCGAATCTAATTTATATTTTTTAAAAAAAGCTTGTATTTTTATTATCTTTGCTTTTTCTTTTTTTCCTAGTATTCTATTTTTATTGTATTTTACCAAAAAACATCAGTTCATAAATGATATGAAATAAAAATAAACAATCTTTCACTGCTGAGAGTCTGAAGGACACTTAAAATCCCCTTCCATGCTCTGGTCCAGGCCCCCTGCCCATTCAGCTGCCAGCATCTTGCCTAGAGAAGACAGGATTACAATTGTGCCTTTCTCCAAGAAAAAGTGGCAAATTGCAGGCAGAGGCAAAGCCTACTGTTCACATCTGTTCATGAGGAGGGCCCGCCCCTGGATCAGCAGGTCAGAGGCAGGGCCCTAAACATGCTAAGCGCCCAAGACCCAAAGCACGCAGATGGAGTTTGGACAAAGTCTTCCAAGGGGCCCACAGGGTAGGCTGCCCAGCCGCCTCCTGAGCCCCCAGGGCTCTCACTGTTGTTCCACAGGCCCCCAGGGGCAGCGGCAGGGCTGAGGGCTGCAGGCAAGGGGAAGGCGGCGCGAGGACAGCTTCTCTGAGCAAAATTCCTCACAGCTCTCCTGCTCCCGTTCTCTTTTCGCCTTACAAAAACATTGTTATGATGCAGGGAAAAGTCATTGATTTCATTTGAAACTTTTCCCAAACAGGATATGGACGCTCAAACAGATCCTCAGCCCTTGGCAACTGTTGTACGCAGGTGTTTCTTGCAAGTGTCGGGTAGCACGTAGGGCGCTGTGATCCAGGGAGCACGGGGGGTGGCCCAAGACCCAAGGGGCTGATGGCATGGAGCCCTGAGCATCCCTGCGTTCCAGGAATTTGACTCCTTCCCACATGCCTCTCCCTGCCCCCTTGCTCACCTCACTTCCAGCCCTGTCTTCAGTATAATAGGAATTGAGTTTTCACTCTTGTTATTTCTGTAATTTATATGATGAAGACAAACCACAGTCCCAAAGAGAGAAGTTTAACATGCAGTGAACAAAATGGAAGTAAGGAAGCTCAAGTAGGACTGCTTGATAACAACGGGCAAAAACAGGATAGACTTTACCTACACAGGCAAAAACAAATACTTGAGCACTGATAGAGTTGAAGGAAAAGTTCATCAATAAAAATCAGTATACACACACCTTATTTGTTTTATTGAAGTATAGTCTATATGATACAGGATGAGATGGTTGGATAGGGAAAGGAGTACGTCAAGGCTGTACATTGTCACCCTGCTTATTTAACTTATATGCAGAGTACATCATGTGAAATGCCAGGCTGGATGAAGCATAAGCTGGAATCAAGATTGCCAGGAGAAATATCAATAACCTCAGATATGCAGATGACACCACCCTTATAGCAGAAAGCAAAGAAGAACTAAAGAGCCTTTTGATGAAAGTGCAAGAGGAGAGTGAAAAAGGTGGCTTAAAACTCAACTTTCAAAAAACTAAGATCATGGCATCAAGTCCCATCACTTCACAGCAAATTATGGGGAAACAATGGAAACAGTGACAGACTTTATTTTGGGGGGCTCCAAAATCACTGCAAATGGTGACTGCAGACGTGAAATTAAAAGACACTTGCTCCTTAAAAGAAAAGCTATGACAAACAAAGACAGCATATTAAAAAGGAGAGACATTACTTTACCAACAAAGGTCTGTCTAGTCAAAGCTATGGTTTTTCCAGTAGTCATGTATGAATGTGAAAGTTGGACTATAAAGAAAGCTGAGCGCCAAAGAACTGATGCTTTTGAACTGTGGTATTGTAGAAGACTCTGGAGAGTCTTGAACTGCAAGGAGATCAAACCAGTCCATCCTAAAGGAAATCAGTCCTGAATATTCATTGGAAGGACTGATGCTGAAGCAGAAGCTCCAATACTTTGGCCCTTATGTGAAGAACTGATTCATTGAAAAAGACCCTGAAAAAAAAAAAGAAAGAAAGAAAGAAAAAGACCCTGATGTTGGGAAAGATTGAAGGCAGGAGGAGAAGGGGGTGAGAGAGGATGAGATGGTTGGATGGTATCACCAACTCCACGTATGTGAGTTTGAGTGGACTCTGGGAGTTGGTGATGGACAGGGAGGCCTGGTGTGCTGCAGTCCATCGGGTTTCAAAGAGTCAGACACAACTTAGCAACTTAACAACAGATAGTTGATTTACAATGTTGTGTTAGTTTCTGTTGTATAGCAACGCATTTCAGTTATACAAATATATGCATATTCATTTTCATATTCTTTTCCATTATGGCTTATTACTAAATGTAGTTCCCTGCACATACACATCTTTTTAATCCAAGTTTCTAAAAGTAAAATGGAATCAAAGAGCATTGAAGCATGAAGGAATATCTCCAACAAGTAGGAATTTATAAGTAGCCCTGAATCAAAAGTTAAACATATGATCAAGCAATTCCACTGCTAGGTAGATTACATATCCAAGAGAAATGAAAACATGGATATCTACATGAAAATTTATACATGGATGCTTATAGCAGTATTATCCATAATAGCCAAGAAGTAGAAACAACCCAGATGTTCACTGGTAAATGAATAAATAAAGTGTGGTATCTCTATACATTGGTGTATTATTTGGCCATTAAAAGGACTGAAGGTCTTACATGCTACATTGTGGATGAAACTTGAAAATATTATGCAAAACACTAAGTGAAAGAATACAGTCACAAAGGATCACATATTGTATTGATTCCATTTATACAAAGTGTCCAGAATAGGTAAATCTACAGAGACAGAAAGTAGGTGAGTTGTTGCTGATAGCGGGGAAGGGTGAGGGGTGGCGGGATTGGGGGGTGGTCGCTAAGGGGAACAGGATTTCTTTTGAGGCTAACAAAAATACTCTAAAATTGTAATGATGATTGTTCGACTCCGAATACAATAAAAGCTACTGAGTCATACACTTTAAATGGGTGAATTGATGCAACATGTCCATATAAAGAAAGTTACGAAGGAAAAAAAAAAATGGAGGTCATTTTCCAAGCAGAGATAAGAAAGGTGGGGTATATCTGGTGAATTTCATCAACCCCTTCTGGCAAGGAAAGGGTTCAGAGAAGACCCTACATCTTGAAGTAACCAGAGGAATTTCTTCACTTTCCTTTGGATCCTCACTGTCACCCCCAAGGCTCCTGCTCCAAGGATTCCCCCTGGGTGTTCTGGAAAGGAGCCCCTCTTTTTCCCCTGTTTTCATAATAGAAAGGTCTGGTAAGCACTTACAGGGTAACCCTCCTAGATATATTTATAATTTTGGATTACAGTAATAACTTAGAACCTTTGAGGCTTAGAAACAATCTCTTCTACGGATTTCTGAGTGTTCCGTGGAGCCCTTCAAGGCTATCCAGTTGGAACAGAGAGTAAGGGAGGGGTTGCCAGGGATGCTGGGTATGCCAAAGCTTTTCAAGAAATTCTGACTTCAAAAGGTTAAACACAATGTTTGGCAGTTTAAAAGATAAACCCTCAGCCATCACAAGGAAAAAATTATCCAGAAAAACTCAACTCTGAAGTTTTTGGTCAAATGACATTTGACTGAGCTCTCCCCAAACTTTACAGCACCACAAGGCCCCCATTCCCTTTCAGTGAGTTCCAGAGAGGGCTTCCAGGCTCTCAGCGGCCTCCCCCCGACCTCTGGACATTTCCCCTAGACCCTTCTCAAGGTCTTGCCAGATCTGATATCCCCCAAAAAGCTCTACAGTCCTGGCTAAGGCACAATCACCTGACCCAGGGCAACAAACAGCTGGTACCAAACAAATCCCCAGCACATGAGTCACCTGGAAAGTCTCCTGAGTCAGGCTCTAGATGAGCCTCTCTCTCTACCTTGTAGTGACATAATCGGTGACAATATGTTTATAAAAACAGGCAAGGAAAGAGATCAGAAGAGAAATACAGCTGAGTTTGTCCATCACACCAGCCATATTTTCTTGTCTACAAAAAAAAATGGCACAGTTGAATCCCTAGACTTCCAACCAAAAAGCTGAAACTGTTACATAATGCTAGCTGCTCTAAACTACACCCAACACTACCTAGAAAAACATCTATCAGTTTTCTTGAAATTTACTAAGCCCCAGAGTGATGAAGTTGACCAAGGTAGCATCAAAAGTTCCAGAGGGTCAGTACCTGGGAGGTCTATGATATCTATTTACATTTTTTTCATTTGAATTCTCTCTCACCCAGAGGCCAGTTACTATAAAGCCCTTTCTCTGAGCCTACTTTACTAAATGGTATAACTGGTAACTCAGTGCCTTGCAGAGGTTTTTTACAAACAATAGGCACTTGGTAAATGCCTTGAGAAATTGATGAGTTAGTTCATGAGTTCATGAGTGAATCAATGACCTCAGAAGTAAAATTGCTTTAAAATCTAAACTATTATAGTTTAGTCATCCCAATTTTTATAATTTCTCCATCACCTTATTTAGCACCTTCTTAAAGTGAACATGGGCCCAGTAACATAGAACTTGGAAGGGATCTAGACACTGCCCACTCTGAATAATTCCAGACTTTTGCCTAAACAACATTCCAGAGGCCACGGAAAGAAACAAGTAGGAGGCCAAGAAGAAAGGCATCTGGGGTCTCTATTCCCATTTTTTGTTCACATATTAGGATAAGGCTGCTGCTGCTAAGTCGCTTCAGTCATGTCCAACTCTGTGCGACCCCATAGATGGCAGCCCACCAGGCTCCCCCATCCCTGGGATTCTCCAGGCATGAACACTGGAGTGGGTTGCCATTTCCTTCTCTACAGCATGAAAGTGAAAAGTGAAAGTGAAGTCGCTCAGTCGTGTCCGACTC